>NC_084558.2:28193327-28205827 GCF_033978685.3 Nerophis lumbriciformis | reverse complement strand
TCGGGCGGAAGGCGGGGTACACCCTGGACAAGTTGCCACCTCATCACAGTACCAACACAGATAGACAGACAACATTCACACTCACATTCACACACTAGGGCCAATTTAGTGTTGCCAATCAACCTATCCCCAGGTGCATGTCTTTGGAGGTGGGAGGAAGCCGGAGTACCCGGAGGGAACCCACGCAGTCACGGGGAGGACATGCAATCTCCACACAGAAAGATCCCGAGCCCGGGATTGAACTCAGGATCTTCGACCTGCCATGACTATTTCGTGCAGTTGCTATCTTTTGACTGATTTTGTTTTAAAGGAAGTGTGTCAGCATTTTGCACCAGTCCTACCACAAAGGTTACCCATAAAATGTCTGATTTAGTTAATTTTAGGATGACAAACATCCACTCTTGGAGGTCTCCAACCCTCACTGATGGTCATGTCCAACCTGCTTAGGGCCTTATCTCGTTGTCATGGCGCCAGTGTGATCTTAAGAATGCATCAAAAAAGCGTAAACCACAAAAAGCTTTTAATTCCAGCAGCCTTCCGGCCTCATTCACGGCCTCTTTTGTGCAGTTGTCTGTCAGCAGTGTTGTCAGCAGGCAGGCAGGCTCCCCACTCATTGTTTGGAACTGCTGCTCCTTATTGACACAGGGCCCCTGCTGCTTCTTGTTCCCATGGCCTCCCTCCAACCCAAGGCAGGACGGAAGGCTGAAATCAGAGCCCCGGACCTGGGGGAGAGTTTGTTTGTGCTCCCTCGGTGCTCCTGGAGCTCTTACAGCAAGAAGCCTATAATGGTGTTTGCTCAGTAACATTTTAAGCCTTGTTTTAGTACTTTTTATGGGGGAAAGATTATGAAATCCTAACAAAATTGCCGATATATGGTGGCGGTAATGTAGTAGGAGTGATTACAAATATTTAACTACAATATGAATACCATTCCCTCATGTGCAGGGCCCTTCCTCTGGCCAAATTGGGTCCCCCACCCATTTTTATTTTTTAATTAATACATTTTTTCACCATTTTTTATTAGTGTAAAATATGTTTTATCTATTTTGATGTACTAAAATGGATTCATCTGAAATAAATTGTTAAAAAAATTATTTTTTTTGAGTGCAAAATTAAAAATCCAACACAATTAAAACATTAAGTTGCACGTTTTTCTGGCAAATGTCCGGCTGCAGGACTTACAAACCCAATACTAACACTGTTTCCAAGGGGGAAAGTGTGAATATTTCGGGAAATTTGACATTATAAATTGAACAAAAATATAAATGCTACACTTGTTTTTTGCCCGTTTTTCATGAGTTGATCTCAAAGATCTAAAACTTTTACTATATACACAAAATATCTATTCCTTTCCAATGTAGTTCAAAAATCTGTCAAATCTGTGTTAGTGAGCTGTTGCCTGTGAATTGAATGTTCATTTCTCTACCATAAGCTGTCTCCAAAGGTGTTTCAGTGCATTTGGCAGTACATCCAACTGGCCTCACAACCGCAGAACACGTGTAACCACGCCAGCCCAGGACCTCCACATCCAGCAGGTGCACCTCCATGATCGTCTGAGACCTACCACCCGGACAGCTGCTGCAACAATTGGTTTGCATAACCAAATAATTTCTGCCCAAACTGTGAGAAACCGTTTCAATGAAGCTCATCTGCATGCTCGTTGTCCTCATCGGGGTCTTGACCTGACTACAGTTCTTTGTCGTAACCGACTTGAGTGGGCAAATGCACACATTCGATGGTGTCTGGCACATTGGAGAGGTGTTCTCCTCATGGATGAATCCCGGTTTTCATGGTTCAGGGCAGATGACAGAGTGTGTGGCGTCGTGTGGCAGAGCTGTTTGCTGACGTCAATGTTGTGAATCGAGTGGCCCATGGTGGGGGTGGGGTTATGGTATGGGCAGGCGTATGTTATGGACAACGAACGCAAGTGCATTTTATTGATGGCATTTTGAATGCACAGAGATACCATGAGGAGATCCTGAGGTCCATTATTGTGCAATTCACCCAAGACCATCACCTCATGTTGTAGCATTACAATGCACAGCCCCACGTTGCAAGGATCTGTACACGATTCCTAGAAGCTGTAAACATCCCAGTTCTTGCATGGCCAGCATACTCACCGGACTATGTCACCCATTGATCATGTTTGGGCTGCTGTGGATCGGCGTATACGACAGCGTGTTTCCAGTTCCTGCCAATATACAGCAACTTCGCACAGCCACTGAAGAGGAGTGGGCCGACATTCCACAAGCCACAATCAAAAACCTGATCAACTCTATGCACATTTCAGAGTGGCCTTTTATTGTGGGCAGCCGAAAGCACACCTGTGCAATAATCATGCTGTTTAATCAGCATCTTGATATGCCACACCTGTGAGGTGGAATGGGTTATCTTGCTCACTAAAACAGATTTAGACAGATTAGTGAACAATATTTGGGAGGAATAGGTATTTTTTGTACATAGTAAAAGTTTTACATCTTTGAGTTCAACTCATGAAAAATGGGAGCCAAAACAAAAGTGTTGCGTTCATGGTTTTGTTCAGTATATATTTATCCATGACAGAGCAGGAGGGGGCGAGGATTGCTATGAAGAGCCTTGTCATTTATTATTTATTCATGCAAAACAAACCTTCGGCGGCCGTTCTCATGTGATTGGCTGTCATCGTCCAAAATTGTAAATACCAATTATAAGCATATTGATTTTTATAAAAGTAAGATTCTTTTTTCCTTTTGATGTATTTCAAAGAGCGACTTGAAATAGAATGATCCTTTTTTTATTGCATTATTTTGTACATTTTAACATTTTAATGTTTCTAAGCAAAAAGAAAGTGGCTGAATTGCCAGAAAATGTCATGTTTGTGTGTCTAAAACAAAGGAAAGTAAAACAAACAAACAAATGCACACACACACACACACAGTCAGTGGTCCGTAACGCTGTGTTTGTGTAGTTGATATAGGTGTTCTATTTGTGTTTTGTGTGTGTGTGTGTGTGTGTGTGTGTGTGTGTGTGTGTAGACGTTGATGCATGCATGCTGCTGCTGTCCTGCAGCCCCTGGCGTTGACATAGTAAACTGATCCTAAAGGGTCCGAGAGGGGAAATATCACGCGCATGCACGCACGCACACACACTCCAGAGGGAGAGGAGAGCAGCGTAGGAGCGCCACTCACACGGAGATTGGGTTACTGTTGAATTAGATCAGAGCTGTGGGAACCAGCACCTTCTCTTCAACACAAACACACACACACACACACACACACACACACACACGTGTTGTCACTTCTGGACACGGCGGCCTCCGTGGGGGACACACGCTCATATGATGTATACACATTCTCCCACACACACACACACAGTGACAGCAACTTATAAACAAACACTGCAGTGGACATATGCAGGGCAACCATACACACACACACACACACACACACACACACACGTACACATTCCAAACATGGAGAGCGGCAGATTTGAATCTGGCGCAAACACGGACAACGTTTTGTTATCTTTATGTTAATCACTTCTCCAGTGTGTTTGTGTGTCTGTGCCAGGTCCACTTAGCCAAATAATGTGTGTGCGTGTGTTTACTTCCTACTAGGGCACACCCCCAAATCCCAATGAATGTTAATTTAAGTGGTATTACTTGGTTTTAAATGACGTCACGTCCCGCTCAAAATGCCCCATGCTTGCGTTGTTTTCGGCTGTATGAACTGTTCAAATCGTGAAAAAGATGAACGTTTCTTTAGAGTTCCTCGAGAGGTAATCAAGAAGGGCGAAAGAGTGGAAGATTTTACAAAACGCAGACGAAAAATGTAGCACGCTCTCCAGTCCAAGGGAGCAGAATCAAAGAATGTACAAATTTCCAGTGATCACTTTGTTAGAGGTTTGCTCGATATACTTTTAACGTTTTGGGTTTCCCAGTGAAGTATTTTGATATTATTTGTATTTCTTAAACACATGTTTGCTCCCATTATTTCAAAAAGCACCAACTCGACCAGTCTAAATAAAAGAAGGCAAAAGTGTGTAAAACCTAAAAAAGTTTACCTTTTACTAAAGGCAACAATCATAAATGAAGCTTTCAGCACATACACAATGTTGACATCTATAATTATACAAACCCCGTTTCCATATGAGTTGGGAAATTGTGTTAGATGTCAATATAAACGGAATACAATGATTTGCAAATCCTTTTCAACCCATATTCAAATGAATATGCTACAAAGACAACATATTTGATGTTCAAACTTATAAACTTTTTTTTTTTTTGCAAATAATTATCTATAGAATTTGATGCCAGCAACACGTGACAAAGAAGTTGGGAAAGGGGGCAATAAATACTGATAAAGTTGAGGAATGCTCATCAAACACTTATTTGGAACATCCCACAAGTGAACAGGCAAATTGGGAACAGGTGGGTGCCATGATTGGGTATAAAAGTAGATTCCATGAAATGCTCAGTCATTCACAAACAAGGATGGGGCGAGGATCACCACTTTGTCAACAAATGTGTGAGCAAATTGTTGAACAGTTTAAGAAAAACCTTTCTCAACCAGCTATTGCAAGGAATTTAGGGATTTCACCATCTACGGTCCGTAATATCATCAAAGGGTTCAGAGAATCTGGAGAAATCACTGCACGTAAGCAGCTAAGCCCGTGACCTTCGATCCCTCAGGCTGTACTACATCAACATGCGACATCAGTGTGTAAAGGATATCACCACATGGGCTCAGGAACACTTCAGAAACCCACTGTAATGCAAGTTAAAACTCTCCTATGCAAGGAGAAAACCGTTTATCAACAACACCCAGAAACGCCGTCGGCTTCGCTGGGCCTGAGCTCATCTAAGATGGACTGATACAAAGTGGAAAAGTGTTCTGTGGTCTGACGAGTCCACATTTCAAATTGTTTTTGGAAACTGTGGACGTCGTGTCCTCCGGACCAAAGGGGAAAAGAACCATCCAGATTGTTATAGGCGCAAAGTTGAAAAGACAGCATCTGTGATGGTATGGGGGTGTATTAGTGCCAAAGACATGGATAACTTACACATCTGTGAATGCGCCATTATTGCTGAAAGGTACATACAGGTTTTGGAGCAACATATGTTGCCATCCAAGCAACGTTACCATGGACGACCCTGCTTATTTCAGCAAGACAATGCCAAGCCACGTGTTACATCAACGTGGCTTCATAGTAAAAGAGTGCGGGTACTAGACTGGCCTGCCTGTAGTCCAGACCTGTCTCCCATTGAAAATGTGTGGCGCATTATGAAGCCTAAAATACCACAACAGAGACCCCCGGACTGTTGAACAAATTAAGCTGTACATCAAGCAAGAATGGGAAAAAATTCCACCTGAGAAGCTTAAAAAATGTGTCTCCTTAGTTCCCAAACGTTTACTGAGTGTTGTTAAAAGGAAAGGCCATGTAACACAGTGGTGAACATGCCCTTTCCCAACTACTTTGGCACGTGTTGCAGCCATGAAATTCTAAGTTAATTATCATTTGCAAAAAAAAAATAAAGTTTATGAGAGTGAACATCAAATATCTTGTCTGTGTAGTGCATTCAATTGAATATGGGTTGAAAAGGATTTGCAAATCATTGTATTCCGTTTATATTTACATCTAACACAATTTCCCAACTCATATGGAAACGGGGTTTGTATTTTGATAAAGACGGGAAAAACACGCATTCTTGTAAACAGCGCACGCAACAGCATCATCAAACATGGCTGTATACGCAAAGTTGAATCATGAAATGCAACCTTACCTGCGAGCAAAAACAATGCATATTTATCCGGTATCATACTTGCCAACCTTGAGACCTTTGATTTCGGGAGGTGGAGGGTGGGGAGGGGGGCGTGGTCGGGGGTGGGGCGGGGGCGTGGTTAAGAGGGGAGGAGTATATTTACATCTAGAATTCACCAAGTGTCAAGTATTTCTTATATATATATATATATATATATATCTATATATATATATATATATGAAATACTTGACTTTCAGTGAATTCTAGCTATATATATGTATATATATATATATGTATACATGTATATATACTGTATATTTAATATACATATATAAATAAAAGAAATACTTGAATTTCAGTGTTCATTTATTTACACATATACACACGCATAACACTCATCTACTCATTTTTGAATTAAGGGTTGAATTGTCCATCCTTGTTTTATTCTCTGTCACTATTTTTCTAACCATGCTGAACACCCTCTCTGATGATGCATTGCTGTGTGGCACGCACAAAAGTGCTTTCATCAAATGCGCTAGAGTCTGGAATCTTCCATCTCTCTCTAGTATGGCCCAAAACCGGTCAATCTTTGCTTCCTGAGGAAGATCTTCACTGCCAAGCACTTGGTAGTCCACTACTTCTTCCCGGAGGCTATCAAGGTTCAATCGCAGCTGCGGCTTGGAACTTACATGCGTATTTCTTCATCTTACTTGTCGTCGGCGTCGCCACGGCTGTATCTTCCTCGTTCTTCTGCTTCATCTCCTTGTTGTGTGCGCAGTTGTGCACTGCACTCTCTAAAAGCCGTAGATGTTATTGTCACATATGCATGTACAGTAGATTGTGATGATGCCGGGTAGAAGGAGACGGCACTGAGGCTGGAAGAGTGTTTAGCCTGGGGCGTATTTATTCAAAAGGAAGACTATGTCTCCCGGCTGGCCTGGGAACGCCTCGGGATCCCCCGGGAGGAGCTGGACGAAGTGGCTGGGGAGAGGGAAGTCTGGGCTTCCCTGCTTAGGCTGCTGCCCCCGCGACCCGACCTCGGATAAGCGGAAGAAGATGGATGGATAGATGGATATTATATTATATATTATATATCAATATATGTATATATTAGATGTGTATGTAACCAAACAGGAAATGGTGTCAGACTATGTGTAGAATTTAACTTGAGGGTTTTACCGTAAGTGTTGGAGGTGCGTGTTGAGAGGAGCGGTGCTGTCAGACAAGGGCAAGGCAGTCAGGGCTTGTCCAGGGGCGGAAGCGTGGTCTGGAGGCAGGAGCGAGTCGTCGTGGTCCGGGGGCAAGCGAGGAGTCGAGAACCAGGAAGCACGAGGAAGACAGGGAAGATCCAGAAGCATACGACACACAGCGTGACTCGGGGACGCACACAGGGAGGGTACGATGTACAGATTGCTACGTTCTGGCAAAGGATCTCTGGTGGCGGTTGTTTAAGTAGTCGTCCCTCTCATCAGTTGATTGAAGATGGAACGCAGCAGCTTGAGTGACGCGCGCGCGAGCGCGCTTGGAGGTGAGCTCCGCGCGGTTTTCAGATGATTGCGCACTGGTGTGCGTCTGGGCCGTGACAAAGATGGCAGTATTGTCCTGTTTAAGAGTGTCACAACATTGCTGTTTACAGCAGACAAATTGCTTTACGGTAGACGAAAACGTGACTGCTGTTGTTGAGTGTTGTTACCGCGCTGGGAGGACGTTAATGAAACTGCCTAACAATAAACCCACATAAGAAACCAAGAACTCGCCCTCCATCATTCTACAGTTATAACGTGATTGGGCAGGCACGCTGTTTAAATTGTGGGAAAGCGGACGTGAAAACAGGTCAGGTCCGCATGGAGCTGGAGGGGGCGTGGCCTCCAGCTCGGCCTGAATTTCGGGAGATTTTAGGGAGAAAATTTGTCCCGGGAGGTTTTCGGGAGAGGCGCTGAATTTCGGGAGTTTCCGGAAAATCCGGGAGGGTTGGCAAGTATGTACGGTATAGTTTTGATACCAATTTCCTTGACTCAACCACACACAAAGAAGTTGTAGACCTCCATGCTTTTCCAAGTTTTCATCTGTTTTGTCGTGTAGAATGTTGTCTGGAGCACAAGATAATTTGACATGTCTGGGAACGCCACTGACGTATTATCCTTGATATCACTCAACAAATCTTTGTTTGATAAAGTATAGGTAGGATATTTTCCATTGCATAGTTTTGATTATTTACTCGTATCTGCTTTTTGCAGAATGATCTAGGCCCCTTGTGTACTTAGATAGTTTCTACACAACAGCAATCTTGGCTTTGTTGACCACCACTGGTTTTCACTTCCGGGTAGGAGTCATGTCACGGAATACACGCAATGGATTTATTTGTTTTAACGAGTTACTACTTGAACATACTCAACAGAAATATGCATCGCATGGGTACACAAAAGGAGCAGGAAGAAGCCTAGCTCATTTAAAGTCCTACAGGCAGCAGCTATCTTGCTTTTTTTTATTTTTATTTTTAAACACCAAGCATTGCGTCTACTACCTCCTCCCAATTGTTTTGTTAAAGCCGCTGATCACGGTCTTGTTAGCACTACGTCTCACCATTTGATATTGCTCACATCAAAGTCTCACCAATTTTTTATTTATTTATTGATGTATTTATTTGACAGGGACAGTACAATGAAACATTGCTACCCATAGGTAACCCATGTCAAAGTACATAAGACTTCTAGCCACAGGCTAATTTGCAACCCTTGTCCCTGGTTAGGCTTTTAAAGAAAAGTTGAGAAAAGTGTGAAACACATACAAAAGGATTAAGTACAAAAATAAAAACACATGGAAAATAATTAGCCCCACGTGTCCATACTACATCCAGTTCTAGTGCTCACACTTCTGATTTTCCTTAAGCCACTTTTTCAGTTTTGTGTAGAAAATTTTAATGTCTGACTGTGACTTTAACTCCAGTGGCAAAGAGTTCCACAGCTGTGAGGCCTTCACTGAGAAAGCAGACTGACCCAGAATATGGAGATGTGCTATCGATGAAGCAGGAGTTAAAAGCGAAGTGAATCACTTTTGATTGATGGATTGATTGTTTTTCAGGTTTTTATGTAGAGCATTTCAATAGTGTGTATAAGAGTGTTTCAGTAGTGTGTGTGAGAGAAAAACATTTCAGTTGTTTATGTAAAAGCATTTCAGTAGTGTATGTAAGAGGTAAATTAGAATAATGTCCCTAACGGCCCCTCATAGTATAGCGCCAAAATTAGCCACCCTGTTATTGCTAGCAGTATTCACCCTTAACCCGAAAACGGAATTGAAGTGAAGTGAAGTGAATTATATTTATATAGCGCTTTTTCTCTAGTGACTCAAAGCGCTTTACAGTGAAACCCAATATCTAAATTACATTTAAACCAGTGTGGGTGGCACTGGGAGCAGGTGGGTAAAGTCTCTTGCCCAAGGACACAACAGCAGTGACTAGTTTGGCGGAAGCGGGGATCGAACCTGCAACCCTCAAGTTGCTGGCACGGCCACTCTACCAATCGAGCTATACCGCCGAAATTGAATATCTTTATCGATCGCCACAACATAATAATATAAATATGTAAATATAAGACATAAATAACACTTAATTTGAACCAAAAATATGTACAATGTGCTTTAAAAAAGTCAACACTTTAGTAAAGCTGCAATATTTAAAGCGTGATGTGGCGAGTGATGACTGACTTTATTTGTCTTTATTTTTTTTTAGATCGTTTTGGGACCTGACGTTGTTGGACACTTTGTACCCCTAGGTTCCAAAATGGTCCCTAAAAGTTGCATAGATCTGACACAGTTCAAATGGAAGACACACATTTGTTCAATTTCTATCTGACTTTTCCGACCATTTGGGGACTTAAGGCTAAAAAGTGTTAAGTTTTATTTTATTTTAACTTCAACAACTTCAAAACTAAACAATTAATAAGCAAATTGTGGCCAAGGGTCATATAGTTAGCTTTAAAACGGACCCAAATATTCTAAACAAAACAAGATCATTTCACTTCCTTCAAGCTTGTGATTGCCTAAAATGACCTCACAGGGCCACGTGCACTACTTTTCTCCACTTTGGTTAGTCACAAGTTGTTGATTTAAAGTGAAAAGTCCATGTCTGGTTTGTAAAGTGTCTTATCTGCGAGACGTCTTTGATGAGGGGCTTTTGAAGTGGAGGAATCGCCGTGACAACCAAGATAGCTCTAATGGATAACGAGCGGGTTGCTGATTGCTAATTGGCAGCTTCGGGCTGTGTGATAATGCAAGGGTGGGGTTTTTGTGATAAGTTTTGTGTGTGTGTGTGTGTGTGTGTGTGTGTGTGTGTGTGTGTGTGTGTGTGTGTGTGTGTGTGTGTGTGTGTGTTGTGGCAACGCTTACTTAATGGGGACATCGCTCTGTTTACACAGTCACCTTTAGGGGACCTCTGACGGTATGGGGACAAAAAAACAGGTCCCCTAAAGGGAAACCTTTTTAAATGATAGTCAGATCCATTCTGAAGATGCCGAAGTGATTTTTAAGCTTTGGCCCATAAAACATTAATAGTACTGTGATTCTGTATGGTATCCATCCTTAGTTAAAACTAATATATTTTTTCCAAAAACAAAATGTGGTTTAGTGTTCCTTCGGATGACATTTTCATACATCATGGTTATAAAACATTATTACCTTAAAGTCTGATTCACATTCAGAATGTTCCATCCTTCTATATATGGTAGTTGGAGTTGCAGACAACTTCATTACTGCTAAATAGCAGTTTTTAGTAATGTCACAGAAGATGCAGGATTTGCTTTAACATTTAAAGTGGTGAAACTTCCTATAAGAGGACAGCTGTAGTGCCGTATTCTGAGGATCATGTCATATTTAATATGAACTTTTTTTTTTTTTTTTAATGGTCCTTAGTAGTCACGTACAAATTTGTGTGAGTTATGCAAAATTATTTCAATTTGGTCCCCATGAACCGTATTAAAGGCCTACTGAAATGCGATTTTCTTATTTAAACGGGGATAGCAGGTCCATTCTATGTGTCATACTTGATCATTTTGCGATATTGCCATATTTTTGCTGAAAGGATTTAGTAGAGAACATCGACGATAAAGTTCGCAACTTTTGGTCGCTGATAAAAAAGCCTTGTCTGTACCGGAAGTAGCAGACGAGTAGCGTGACGTCACCGGTTGTGGAGATCCTCACATCTGCACATTGTTTACAATCATGGCCACCAGCAGCGAGAGCGATTCGGACCGAGAAAGCGACGATTTCCCCATTAATTTGAGCGAGGATGAAAGATTTGTGGATGAGGAAAGTGAGAGTGAAGGACTAGAGGGCAGTGGGAGCGATTCAGATAGGGAAGATGCTGTGAGAGGCGGGTGGGACCTGATATTCAGCTGGGAATGACTAAAACAGTAAATAAACACAAGACATATATATACTCTATTAGCCACAACACAACCAGGCTTATATTTAATATGCCACAAATTAATCCCGCATAACAAACACCTCCCCCCTCCCGTCCATATAACCCGCCAATACAACTCAAACACCTGCACAACACACTCAATCCCACAGCCCAAAGTACCGTTCACCTCCTCAAAGTTCATACAGCACATATATTTCCCCAAAGTTACGTACGTGACATGCACATAGCGGCACGCACGTACGGGCAAGCGATCAAATGTTTGGAAGCCGCAGCTGCATGCGTACTCACGGTACCGTGTCTGCGTATCCAACTCAAAGTCCTCCTGGTAAGAGTCTCTGTTGTCCCAGTTCTCCACAGGCCAATGGTAAAGCTTGACTGTCATCTTCCGGGAATGTAAACAATGAAACACCGGCTGTGTTTGTGTTGCTGCAGGCGGCCGCAATACACCGCTTCCCACCTACAGCTTTGTCTTTGCTGTCTCCATTGTTCATTGAACAAATTGCAAAAGATTCACCAACACAGATGTCCAGAATACTGTGGAATTTTGCGATGAAAACAGACGACTTAATAGCTGGCCACCATGCTGTCCCAAAATGTCCTCTACAATCCGTGACGTCACGCGCTGGCGTCATCATACCGAGACGTTTTCAGCAGGATATTTCGCGCAAAATTTAAAAATTTCACTTTAGTAAGCTAACCCGGCCGTATTGGCATGTGTTGCAATGTTAAGATTTCATCATTGATATATAAACTATCAGACTGCGTGGTCGGTAGTAATGAGTTTCAGTAGGCCTTTAACTCTTTTCCCCCAGGGTCCCCAGTAAGAATGATCAGCACATTACTTCATCAATCCAGAGATTTAAAGACGTGTATGAGCTAACTGGGCAGTGGCCATTTTACCAATTTTTTTTTATGCCTCCACAACCTGTAGAAAGGGTGGTCCCCACAAGTGATGAGCAAAAACTTGGTCCTCATTCCAAATGATAACCAGTGTGTGTATGTGTGTGTGTGTGTGTGAGAAAAGAAGGGTACCTCATGCAAACCTACAGCGTCTCCCCCTGCTGGTCATTAGGATCACAGGGCTAAGGGGTTGAACTAATTGCCAAAAAGTGAGATAAGAAACATTCTTCTCAGCCTCGCTTTAAACCTTCACTAACGAGGCCTGCAATGAACACAATGTTGTGTTTTTGACATTTTCAGCGTAACATTAGCGATAAAGTTGTAGATTAAACAAAACACTGTGTACCTCAGAAGGCCGCACTAAAAGATAACACTTTTTTTTTTTAAATCCACATTGTCACCGGCTGGACGCTTCAAATACGCAGATAAGTAGGAAGTGTG
>NC_084558.2:28170827-28185827 GCF_033978685.3 Nerophis lumbriciformis | reverse complement strand
TAATACTTCCACCATTTGCTCATAATTAATACAGGAACCGCCTGCTTTCTCTGTGTCTATTTTGAAAATAAACACATGACATTGTTTTGACATGATTCATGATACATTGAATTTTCTTTTCACCATGCAAAGCTTCCATCTGCATTGCATTGCATCAATTCCAATCGAATCGTAGTGTTTAAAAAAATATTGTTAGTGAATCGTAACATAACCCTTGTATCTAGATGCATATTGGATCACTATTTAAGGTAGAGTTGCACACCCCTTATATAGATATATAGATATACATGTTTATATATATATATATATATCATATTGTTAATGTAGATATATATATATATCATATTGTTAATGTAGATGCCCATATCTGCTGTACAGATTTATTTTAGAAAAGAGAAGTTTGGGATATCTCACTCGCTGCCTTATTTGTATTTGACTTTATTAAAGGTTGTAGTAGAATTGTATTAAACAAAACCAGTTTTCTTTTAAGTAAGATATTAATTTATTACAGATGTTTATTTTATGGAGGAATTTAGGTAATCATAGGACTGGCACCCAATTTTATTAAAAAGTATTGATTTTGAATTGAGAATCGATTCCTAATCCAATCGTTACCCCCAAGAATCGAATCAAATGGTGTGGTGCTCATATATTCCCTGACCTAATACTGTCAGGACCACGCCCACTCCCTCACTCCAGAGATCCTCATCTCCAGTCTATTAACTACACTCAGCTGTCTGCTCATCTGCTTATTGCCTCACAGCCAATCAGACTCTGCCATTCCACACTCCACACTCCTGTGACTCATTACCAAACATCTATGCCCTCCTCAGCCCGGCTCCCTCAGGCAGTATTGTTTGACTTTGAAAGACTTTAGCCTGACCACACGGTCCTGTCCGTTTGTAGCATTTAGCTTTAGTCTTTGTTTGTTGCTGTTTTTGCCTTTACTACGTTTTTGCCTACTCCCTTGTACCTTTGCTTTAACTACTGTAAAACCTTTGAAACCTGCACCTGCATCCAAGATTGTCATTACAAATACATATAGATTAGAATAGAATACAATAGAATAGAAAGTACTTTATTGATCCCTGGGGGAAATTCAGCACCACAGTTCGCTCACAATAGACAATAATAATAATAAATAATATAATATATATAATATATTATATATAATATATGAATAATATAAATATATTCGACATATATTCTACATTTAAGTGCAGTCAAGAAGGAACATGTGCATTATACAGTTTGATGGCTGTCGGTATGAAGGACCTCATGTGTCGTTCCGTGTTGCATTTTGGGAGTCTGAGCCTTCCACTGAACGTGCTCATTCTCCCCGCAAGGTCCAAGTGTAGTGGGTGGGAGGTGTTGTCCATAATGGCTAGGAGTTTTGCTAGACTTCTCCTCTCTGACACCACCGCCAGAGAGTCTAGCTCCACTCCCACAACGTTACTGGCCTTCTTTACCAGCTTGTCCAGTCTGTTTGCGTCCCTCGCTCCCAGCCCGCTGCCCCAACAGGCCACGGCGTACAAGAAGGCGCCCGCCACCACCGACTCGTAGAACATCTTCAACATCTTTGTACAGACGTTGAAGGATCCTAGCCTCCTGTCCCTTCTTGTAGAGTGCCTCAGCGTGTTTTGACCCATTCAGCTTGTTGTCCATGTGTACTCCCAGGTATTTATAATCCTCAACCATGTCCACATCGACCCCCCTGATAGAAACAGGGGTCGCTTGAGCACTCCTCCTTCCCAGGTCCACAACCAGCTCCTTGGTCTTCGTCACATTGAGCTGGAGGTGGTTCTTTCCACACCATGTGACAAAGCCCTCCCCCAGTGTCCTGTATTCCTCATCATCACCATCCTCAATACACCCCACTATCGCAGAGTCCTCAGAAAACTTCTGAAGGTGGCAGGACTCTGAGTGATAGTGGAAATCGGTGGTGTAGATGGGGAAGAGGAAAGGGGAGAGGACTGTGCCCTGCGGGGCCCCGGTGTTGCTGACCAGCCTGTCAGACACACAGTCCTGCAGTCGCACATACTGTGGTCTGTCAGTCAGGTAATCAACAACCCAGGACACCAAGGGGGTCTCCACCTGCATCGTCTCCAACTTCACACCCAGTAGCCCAGGCCGTATGGTATCGAAAGCACTGGAGAAATCAAAAAACATGACCCTTACACTGCTCGCAGGCTTGTCTAGGTGGGTGTGGGCTCGGTTCAGCAGGTAGATGACTGCGTCCTCCACTCCCAGTCGGGGCTGGTAGGCGAATTGGAGTGGGTCCAGGTGGGGCTTGACTGTAGGGCGGAATTGTTCCAGGACCAACCTCTCCATGGTCTTCATGATATGGGAGGTTAGAGCCACCGGCCTGTAGTTCTTCGGCGTGCTGGGTCGCGTGCACATGGGGATGGGGACCACGCATGAGGTTTTCCACAGTGTGGGGACTTTCTGCAGCCTAAGGCTCATGTTGAGGATGTGCTGGAGCACACCACACAGCTGTGGGGCGCAGGCTTTGAGCACCCTGGGGCTCACACCGTCAGGACCCGCGGCCTTGCCTGTGTGTAACTTATTTAGCTGTGCATTCACCTGTTCTGCAGACAGACAAACTGGGGGGGGCGCAGGTGGTTGGGGGAGAAGGGGGTCATCAAGCTGAGGGTGAGGTGTTAAGTGGGGGGAGGTAGTCATTGGAGTTGGGGGGCTGTGAGGAGGGGAGGGGGGGGTTGGATTGGTTCGCTGAGGTTGTCAGGGGGCCGGCTGGCATGTCTTGGGGGTCGAGGGGGAGCTTGTCGGAGCCACTGTGTCAAACCTGTTAAAGAACTGGTTTAGCTCATTGGCCCTCTCTTTGTCTCCGTCCACCACCCTACCCCCCGACGGTTTGAGGCCGGTGATGGTCTGCATACCTCTCTAAACCGCCTTCATGTTGTTGTCCTTCAGCTTCCCTTCCAGCTTCCTCCTGTAGTTCTCCTTGGCCTCCCTGAGTTTGGTCTTCAGCAGCCCCTGAACTCTTTTCACCTCCTCCCTGTTACCAGCATTGAATGCCCTCTTCTTCTCATTCAGTAGGGCTTTGATGTCCTTGGTCACCCACGGCTTGTTGTTTGGGTAGCAGGTGAAACGTCCTTGATGGGATATTTGAGTCAACACAGAAGTTGATATAGTCTGTGATGCACTCTGTGAGCCCGTCAATGTCCTCTCCATGAGGCTCCATGAGCACCTGCCAGTCAGTTACCTCAAAACAGCCCTGTAGTGTCTCTTGGAGCCCTTCTGACCACCTTCTCACTGTTTTTTTGGTCACCGGCTATCTTTTGACCAGAGGGACATAACAGGGGTTGAGGTAAACAAGGTTGGGGTCTGATCGGCCCAGCTCTGGTAGTGGTATGGGGCTATACGCATCCTTGATGTTTGCGTACAGCAGGTCCAGGATCTTATTTCCTCTGGTGTGGCAGCTGACACACTGAGTGAAGTTGGGTAGTGATTTGTCCATAGTAACATGGTTAAAATCTCCCGAGATGAGGATGAGAGCTTTTGGGTGATTGGTTTGTAGTCTGGCTATCGAGCTGTGGATGACGTCACTGGCAGCTGCAGCGTTAGCAGAGGGGGGGATGTATACTGCCATCACGATAACATGCGGAATCTGCAGCAGCGGCCGTCTAGATCGACGCATGCGCACTAATATATATATATATATATATATATATATATATATATATATATATATATATATATATATATATATATATATATATATATATATGTTCTTGAGAACTTGCCACAATCCTTGCCTTGAAACCGTGTCGAAAGCTTTACTGAAGTCAATAAAGACCACATGTTCTGCTCAATACACTTTTCCTGCACTTGTTTCAGACAAAAGATCATGTCCATTGTGCTCCTTCCTCGTCTGAAGCCACTTTGAGTTTCTGGAAGTACCTCTGGTGAGATCTGTTCATTCAACCTGTTCAGAAGTATTCTTGAGAAGATTTTACTGACAATGGCTAAGAGTGAGATGCCTCGATAATTCCCACACTCTCTTCTGTCTCCTTTTTTGAACAGTGGTACAATGCTGGCATCCTTCCACTCCTGGGGTATCTGATGAGTTGCCCAAATATCTTTGATCATCTTATGCAGACAGGTCAACAACTGGGCACCCCTAGACTTCCACACCTCAGTTGGAATGCCGTCACGACCTGGGGCTTTATCTTCCTGCATTTTGTTGATTGCTCTTGTTAATTCGGAGATATCAGGCGGCTCATCCAGGCTCTCTACTACCGGTTGCTGTGCTATAACATACGTGGCTTCCTCTGCTAAATCTCCAGGGTGGTTCAGCAGTTCCTCAAAATGATATGCAAATCTGTCCAAAATCGTATCCTTTTCCTGCAGGACTGTCTCGCTGTCTTGTGCTTTCAGCTGGATCGACCTTCTGGATGTTGGGCCATAGATTTCTCTCAGGCCTGTGAACTGCAGCTCTTCTGCCTGTCTTTCCCACCAGTCAGATTTAATTTCTCTGGTGTATCTCTGTAGTTCACTTTGGGCTCTGATGTAAGCATGCTTTTTGGATCTTGTGTTGCACTGCATCCTCTCCTGCCTAGCTTTGTTCCTGGTTACCAGCAACTCCTGCAGATGTTCATCCCGAACATCTAACCAATCCTGATGTTTCCTCTTTGGGTGGCCCAATATATTGCAGGCTGTGTTGTACAGAGTTTCCCTCATTGCAACCCATTTCTCATTCAAGTCTAACCCTGCTGTCATCCTGTCCCAATCTCGCATACTACAATTAATTTCCTCAGCCAGCTCTACTCTCTTCCCATGAACTCTCAGTGCACCAGTATACAGCTTGCGTGGGGATTTTGTCCCTGTCTTGTGACAATACTTCCGCCTGTAAAGCTCCAGTTTCGTTCTCAACATTACATGATCCGTGCCACAGTCAGCGCCCCTCATCGCTCTGGTGTCCAGCACTTCTCTCAGGTCCCGTTGTCTCACTATGGTGTAGTCCAGCAGATGCCGATGTTTGGATCTTGGATGCATCCAGGTCTTCTTGTGTGATTCTTTGTGCTTGAATATGGTGTTAGTTACAACAAGGCTATGTTCTGAACATAGTGCGAGCAAGAATTCACCATTTGTGTTGCACCTGCCGACCCCATGGCTACCGAGGACGCCTTTCCATTTCTCGTTGTCCGAGTCAACTCTGGCGTTGAAATCACCCACTAGGATCAGTCTGTCATCTGTTGGGACAGATTTTATAGTCTCACGTAGATCACTGTAGAACCTCTCTTTTGCCTCTACTGGTTTTGTCAAAGTAGGGGCATACACACTGATGAAAGTGGCATACAGCTTATTCTGTAGTGGGAGCCTCATTGTCATAATCCTGTCGCTAATCGGTATGGGATCTTGGTCCAGCATGGTGGCTATTTCCTTCTTGACTGCGAGTGCAACTCCTGCCTCTCGCCTGTCGTCAGCAGCCTTCCCACTCCTGAAGAATACATATCCCTGATCTTCCAGAGAGTTGTAACCAGGTAATCTAGTCTCACTGAGTGCGGCGATGTCTATATTATACTTAGCCAGCTCTAGAACTACGAGTGCGGTCTGACGCTCTGGGCGCTCAGCTGATATTCTGTCCATCAGAGTGCATACATTCCACTCTGTTAAGCACAATGTTGTCGATATACTCTTACTGGTTTCTCTTCCTGTCGTTCTCCGTCTTCGTCTTTGTCTTTGTCTTTGTCTTTCTCTTGAATCACTTTCCACTGTCTGCCGGAGTGTGAACAGATCAGTGCGGACCTTGGTAACCCGGGCGATAAATTACATTTAAAACAATACATTTGTTGTAATATACAGGGTGATTAAAAAAGAATGTCCGTGCTGACCATATTGGGCACTTGAAATAAATACTCAAAGTTATGTACAACACATGTATTCAAGTTAGGTTTTCGATTGTTTTTCATTTTTGAAATCCATCCATCAATCCATTATCTACCGCTTGTCAGAGTGACAATTTTGGCGTATTCTTTTTGAATCACCCCATATATTTAATCAATTTTATTGCCATTATTTGTGAACTTTTTTAAATTGTTTTTGTATTTTTTACTTTTACTAATTCTATTAAAATGCATTGTAAAAACAGTCCTTAACTGTCACATAGTACTCTCTGCAGCAGTGGTCCCCAACCTTTTAGTAGCTGCGGACCAGTCAACGCTTGAAAATTTGTCCCACGAACCGGGGGACATAATATATAATACATAAAAAAAATTTAATTTATGTATTTATTTATTTTTTTTCTTCATAAAGAAATACAATCATGTGTGCTTACGGACTGTATCCCTGCAGACTGTATTGATCTATATTGATATATAATGTATTTATTGTGTTTTTTATGTTGATTTAATAAAAATAAAAAAAATATATATATATATATATATATATTTTTTTTTTTTAATTTTATTTCTTGTGCGGCCCGGTACCAATCGGTCCGGTGGTTGGGGACCACTGCTCTACAGGAAGAAATACAGCAATAACAGTTTTTAAAATTAATGTTTTATTTTTTAAATATTATTATCAGCACTAGTATTACGCAACACTTTAACAAATAAATAAATAAAATATATACATCATCCATTCATCCATCCATCCATTTCTTACCGCTTGTCCCTTTTGGGGTTATTTATTAAAAAAAATATATAATTTCAATTTATTTTTATTATCATTAACATTCATTGTACAAACAGATCTTTACCTGTTTACTGGTACTCTGTGTAGTTGTGTAAACACACCTAGGGTTTTTATAGGAGGAAATACAGCAATAACAATTTATTACATGTAAATTGCCTCTGTTTTATATAGTAATAATTAGTGGGGGACAAAAAGAAATCATTATTTGTACACATAGGTCTCAAAAATCAGGGCAAATTTCACATGAAATACTGTATATATTTACAAAAAAATACATATAAAAGTACATAAAAATATGTAATATATTAAATATTTTTGTAATAGGTGCTTTTCACAAATGAGCACCTCAACCCTAATAGACACCTGGTACTTTCTGCAGTTGAGTAAGTAAACATCCCAGAAGAAAATATGCTAGTTTCACAAACATTACATAAAAATATTACATGTCAAATGTGCATGTAAGGCTTGATGAGGGTGTTTTTCAGGTGGTAATTATGTCCAGTTGTCCTAAATAGGGACAGTGTCGGGGGGCATGGCGTCCTGCGGGGGCGGGCTGGTGTCTCGCGATGACCATTTGTGAAATATTCATCACAGTCAGCTGCCGTCCTGACAGAGAGGACCACGTCGTGCACCATGCAGACGTGCGTCCATTCACATGAATATCAGTAACAGGTTCTTCACCGGGGGGACCCCAGCCCAGCCCCCGCCACTGTCTTATCATCCCCTCTCGCTTGGACACCTGTGAGTGTGAGAGTAGCAGCTGTCCCAAAGGATTACAAGCATCCCTTGTTGGTCCCATGGTTGACCCGTTATTAGTGAGGACACATGTAGCTCTGTCACATGGTCCTTCCTGGGGAGCAGGGGGGGCGGTAGGGGGACATCACCCTCAGCACCTAATTTATAAGAAGGCCATACACTTCCTGTCAGGCGGCTGTACGCCAAAAGGCCGTCCGTGCCCGTTACTGTAAAGTGACCGTGTGACCGCCGCCCGCTATCCCTGGCGCGTGACGTGGGAAATGGGCAAAGCTGTTAAATGGTGGGCCCTCTCAGCCCCCGAGGTTGCTGGATACTTGGCATTCCTGTGCCGACTGGGACTGTGAGAAATATGTCTCCGTCTTAAAAAGTCCCTGTGTGTGTGAACGCGTTGTCTGCACGTGTCAACCACCCCCCATCATATGCAAATGTGTCTCTGCGGTATGCAAATGACTCCTAACGTTCTGCATACGTGTTCTTTTAGCCTACCAGTACGTGTCTCTACAGCGTGATAGTCTATATGTCTACACATGTTTCTGCAGTCCATCCATATGTCTGTACACTGCAGTATTCTCCTGAGAACCGGCGTTGTCTGCAGTGGACATTTGTGTTTTGTATAACACGGCTTGGTTCTCAGGAGGATATCATTTTCCTTAATGTCAGTATATGTGTCCCTACTGTAACTGTCCCAAATATCAATCAATCAATCAATGTTTATTTATATAGCCCTAAATCACAAGTGTCTCAAAGGGCTGCAAAGCCACAACGACATCCTCGGTACAAAGCCTGAAATATTGTCTACATTTGTCCCTCTGTAATTCAAATATGTGTCTGCAAGGTATTCTACATGTCCCATATTGCCAATATACAGTCGTGGTCAAAAGTTTACATACACTTGTAAAGAACATAATGTCATGGCTGTCTTGAGTTTACAATAATTTCTACAACTCTTATTTTTTTGTGATAGAGTGATTGGAGCACAAACTTGTTGGTCACAAAAAACATTCATGAAGTTTGGTTCTTTTATGAATTTATTATGGGTCTACTGAAAATGTAACCAAATCTGCTGGGTCAAAAGTATACATACAACAATGTTAATATTTGGTTATATGTCCCTTGGCAAGTTTCACTGCAATAAGGCGCTTTTGGTAGCCATTCACAAGCTTCTGGTTGAATTTTTGACCACTCCTCTTGACAAATTAGTGCAGTTTAGCTACTTTTGTTGTTTTTCTGACATGGACTTGTTTCTTCAGCATTGTCCACACGACTTCTCAAAGTCAGGACTTTGAGAAGGCCATTCCAAAACATTAGTTCTAGCCTGATTTAGCCATTCATTTACCACCCTGACCACATAACTTTCCTCCAGAAGGTCTTATCTTTGTCCATGTGATGTCAGATGAAACAAAAATGTAGGTTTTTGGCCACAATACCCGGCAATATGTTTGGAGGAGAAAAGGTGAGACCTTTAATCCCAGGAACACCAACCTACCGTCAAGCATGGTGGTGGTAGTATTATGATCTAGGCCTGTTTTGCTGCCAATGGAACTGGTGCTTTACAGAGAATGTAAATGGGACAATGAAAAAGGAGGATTACCTCCAAATTCTTTAGGACCTAAAATCATCAGCCCGGAGGTTGGGTCTTGGGCGCAGTTGGGTTTTCCAAAAGGACAATGACCCCAAACACACGTTAAAAGTGGTAAAGGAATGGCTAAATCAGGCTAGAATGAAGGTTTTAGAATGGCCTTCCCAAAGTCCTGACTTAAACGTGTGGACAATGCTGAAGAAACAAGTCCAACAAATGTAGCTGAACTGCCCCAATCTTGTCAAGAGGAGTGGTCAAAAATTCAACCAGAAGCTTGCCAGAAGCTTTTGGATGGCAACCAAAAGTGCCTCATTGCAGTGAAACCTGCCAAGGGACATGTAACCAAATATTAACATTGCTGTATGTATACTTTTGACCCAGCAGATTTGGTCACATTTTCAGTAGACCCATAATAAATTCATAAATAAACCAAAACTTCATGAATGTTTTTTGTGACCAACAAGTATGTGCTCCAATCACTCTATCACAAAAAAATAAGAGTTGTAAAAATTATTGTAAACTCAAGACAGCCATGACATTATGTCCTTCACAAGTGTTTGTAAACTTTTGACCATGACTGTATGTCCCAACTATTGAAGGTAGTTATGTCAAAGGCTTTGAATGTCTTTTTCTGCACATGCATCACTCGTCTGCGAGTGCATCTCAGGTACAATACAATTGTGTCCCCGTTGCAGTGACGTGCGGTGAGGTTCATGACTGGTGAGGCACTGACTTCATCACAGTCAGATTTACAAACAAATGAACCCTAAAGAGTATCTTATTCACCATTTGATTGGCAGCAGTTAACGGGTTATGTTTAAAAGCTCATACCAGCATTCTTCCCTGCTTGGCACTCAGCATCAAGGGTTGGAATTGGGGGTTAAATCACCAACAATTATTCCCGGGCGCGGCGCCGCTGCTGCCCACTGCTCCCCTCACATCCCAGGCGGTGATCAAGGGGATGGGTCAAATGCAGAGGACAAATTTCACCACACCTAGTTGTGTGACAATCATTGGTACTTTAACTCATTGGCGTTGTTAGGCCTATTTTAGGGGGGCTCAAGCCCCCCTAAAATATTCTTAAGCCCCCCTAAATAATTTGGTGTTTTTTTGGGTTTTTTTACATATAAATGCCGACATATTCATTATAAAGTGGCCCAAATATGAGTTTAAATAAATAATCATATAACCTGTTATTATTCACTCAGTTTCCCCTCACTTCGTAGCGTAAGGTAGAGAGCCCCTTTCGTGCGTCGGTATCCAATCCATTCCACTTGTTCATATAGAAAATGCCCACATCACTCAAATTCCAGCCCGCATTTTCTCTGCGACCTTTCTTGCGGTCCTGCAGGTGTACGAAGCACATTATCTTCCTTTACAATGAGTGAAGCTGCACAAAACCTTGTGTGTGCAATTGTAAATCATTTATTTTTTAAGTTTTGTGTTTCTTGTAGAATCTATATAAAGTAATATACATAAGCCTATTGTTAAAATAAAACATCATTAAATATATTTGTTTTATTGTATTGTTACATTAATAGCTGTTTTATTATTATAGGATGGCTTGTTAAACATTTAATAGGATTTTCAGAGGGAGGAAAAACCAAGACATTTAATATAAAATGTAAAATGAATAAATACATAAAAAGAAAAAGAAAATATTCGGTCTTGCACATGGAGGGTTTGGGTGTGGGCTTTGGTTGGTGTGGCGCTCTCGTCGGGGGGTGCAGTCTGCGGCGAAGGTGCCTTAACCAACACCAGGAAGCGGGGTTACGCGAGCCTCAGCCAGTGCGTCTTCGCAGCAGTTTTATGATCGCTCAGCACAAGAAATACTTTACACACATACAGTTTTTGACAAAATACAATGTACATTATATACCTCAGCTAACTAAACTATGGAAATGTATAATATAATTCATATAGCAATACGGTCTCACTGCACAGCAGACCAGCAGTTAGCCGAGTCCGTCCATGTTGAGGCACTCAGTGACGTGCCTCGACTGGCTGCTGTTCACCGCACCGTCTCTTCTCAGTATTTGAACGGCAAATGTGAAAATTCAGCGATTTTGAATAAAAATAACCTAAAACTGGTGAAGTTAAATGGAAAATAACTTTATAGTATAATCACTGGATATATATAACGCATCATGTAGTAACGGTAACTAAATTACTGAATAAAAAAAAATAACGCGTTAGATTACTAGTTACCGCCGAAACTAACGGCGTTACAGTAACGCGTTACTTTGTAACGCGTTAGTCCCAACACTGCCGGTATTAGTATAGTACCGCGATACTAATTAATCATATTCGGTACTATACCGCCTCTGAAAAGTACTAATTCTTGCCTCCATGGCGACAAATAAAGTACATTTCTTAAAAGTATCATCCCTGCAGGACGAGGAATAGCTAAACATGCTTCACTACACACCGTAGCTCACTGGCGTCAAAATGTAAACAAACACCATGGGGAGATCTACACCTGACATCCACTGTAATGATACCAAGTATTATGATTACGTCATGAGACTTTAAACTGTTTTTAGCTTTTAACTTTTTTAACTGTTTTTAACTTTTAAACTGTTTTTTATCTAACAAACTGTTCTTAGGGTAATTTATATTTGCTTTTTCAATGTGTGTTTTTTATTTCGGTTTTAAATGTTATTTTTTAGTCTGTCCTTTGCCTCTATTTCTTTGTGGTGTACAGCCCTTTGTTTTTCAACTTGTTTTTAAAAGGCTTTATAAATAATGTTGGTATGGTATGGTATGGTACGTTGTATTTTATCTTCTTTAAATTTTTTAAAATGTATATTATGTTTATAAACTCAGGAAATATGTCCCTGGACACATGAGGACTTTGAATATGACCAATGTATGATCCTGTAACTACTTGGTATCGGACTGATACCCACATTTATGGTATCATCCAAAACTAATGTAAAGTATCAAACAACAGAAGAATAAGTGATTATTACATTTTAACAGAAGTGCAGATATAACATGTTAAGAGAGAAAGTAAGCAGATATTAACAGTAAATGAACAAGTAGATAGTAATTAATTTTCTACCACTTGTCCTTAATAATTTTGACAAAATAATAGAATGGAAAATGACACAATATGTTACTGCATACGTCAGCAGACTGGATTGGGAGCATTTGTTTGCTTACTTACTAATAAAAGACAAGTTGTCCAGTATGTTCACTATTTTATTTAAAGACAAACTTGCAATAAGAAACATATGTTTAATGTACCCTAAGATTTTTTGTTAAAATAAAGCCAATAATGCAATTTTTTGTGGTCCCTTTATTTAGAAAAGTACCGAAAAATATCGAAATTATTTTGGTACCGGTACCAAAATATTGGTATCGGGACAGCACTAGTGTCCATGCATGTTGACTATACTGCTGTCTCTCTTGTGTCCTGGCACACTGGTGATAATTACCCAGTGTCTTAAGTTACAGTCACATTGTGTCCCAATGGCTTCTTAAATATGTACGGTATGTTTGTTTGCCCATATGCTCTATCAATTGTTTCTATAGTGTGGAAATGTGTCTCCTTAGTTAGTATATCTTTCCTTTGAGTACGTAAACATGTCCTTATAGTCTGCATGTGCTCGGGAAATGCATCCATTGTAGTCTTTGTGTCCCGTGTGACTGCGTATGTCCCAGTCCTTCGGAAAATGTGCGCGTACTTGTCCCTAAAATCGCTACATGTGTGTGTCCCTGTCTTCTAGAAACTACTCGCTATATTCCAATAGGCAGTTATTGTTGAAATGTATTCATGTCATATACGGTAGTCTAAAAAAAACGTAATCCAACCCAATAATGTCCATGTGAGGACAAGATGACATCAAACAAATTGTAGTGGGCGAATGTTGGCATTGATGTTCCTAATTGTGCCTAATTGTGGTCGCACCATTATTGTTGGGGGCGGGGGGGGGGGCAGGAGCCTGACAGCTGAATACACCTACTTTCCCATGCTGTCATGGGTCAAAGGTCGCTGGCACAGTTGTTACGAGCGCTCGCACACAAGGCCTCTCCTGTACGTCGCTGTCCACAATGGCGTTCATAGCATGTGCTGAAACAGGAGAGGCCGCCCGCCAGGGGGATTTGTGTGTGTGTGTGCATGTGTGTTTGTGTGAATAACACAACAATAACCTGCAGATTGGGGGACAAGCGTGTGTGCGTGCGGCAAATAGTATCCTCAGTAACCGTGAACGTGGCCTTGTGAGGCTCCACCAGGCCTCCTGTTTGTTTAAATTGTATGATTTACTGTGTGTGTGTGTGTATGTGTGTGTGTGTGCGTGTGTGTGTGTGTGTGTGTGTGTGTGTGTGTGCGTGCGTGTGTGCCGACCGCCATGGCAGCTCTCAGCGTTTGAACTGCGGGCATTGAAAATTCAAAGCTTCCTCCTTTTCTTTCCAGATAAAAATACGCCCGGCCTTGGTTTGTTTAGCTTGCCAGGTTTTGTTTAAAAGTATCCTGGAACGAAGAATAAGTTAAGGAAAAAACACCCAGCATGAAATAAAAAAAAAGCATCCAATTTAACAAACGCTTTCAGTTTGTTCAAATTTTACTTTTGGAGTTGACAATATTGGAGACCAGACCCATCTAGGCGCGTTGTGGCTACATGGACAATCATAAGGGCTTAATTATATATGTGACAGAGCTCTTAACTCAAAACACTTGTATCTCAAATCATCGCCTTCACACTCCCTTTCTTACTTCCCATGGTTGGAAAACAAATGACTAATCTCTAGCTATAAGATAATGCTAGCGAGTAGACTAGAGGTTTTGGGCTGATCTTTACTGTCACCTTTGCGACTCCAACTAACGGCGGGGATGCTTATGACTCAAATTTTTGCTTGTAACTTAAAGCATGACAATTAGTCGAGAGAAAGCTCTTATCTGAAAACACTCTCAAATCGAGGTACCACTGTATTTGACATTTGTGGCGCCCCCTATGGGTTGTGCTGATAATGTTTCTTCCTCAAAGTTTTCTAATCATTGGAGAAATGGTCAATGACTTATGGACTCGCTAAGTTAGACGTTTTGCTTGAAAGCGGCCATGTTTTTCAAATAATCTTGCTCAAATTTTCTACACGTGCTCGTTATTAACTTAAAGCATTGTACCAAATTAGACGGACATGGAAAAACTTTAAAGGGGAACATTATCACAATTTCAGAAGGGTTAAAACCATTAAAAATCAGTTCCAAGTGGCTTATTTTATTTTTCGAAGTTGTTTTCAAAATTTTACCCATCACGCAATATCCCTAAAAAAAGCTTCAAAGTGCCTGATTTTAACCATCGTTATATACACCCGTCCATTTTCCTGTGACGTCACACAGTGATGCCAATACAAACAAACATGGCGCATAGAACAGCAACGTATAGCGATATTAGCTCGGATTCAGACTCGGATTTCAGCGGCTTAAGCGATTCAACAGATTACGCATGTATTGAAACGGATGGTTGTAGTGTGGAGGCAGGTAGCGAAAACAAAATTGAAGAAGAAACTGAAGCTATTGAGCCATATCGGTTTGAACCGTATGCAAGCGAAAACGACGAAAACGACACGACAGCCAGCGACACGGGAGAAAGCCAGGACGAATTCGGCGATCGCCCTCTAACCAACGATTGGTATGTGTTTGTTTGGCATTAAAGGAAACTAACAACTATGAACTAGGTTTACAGCATATGAAATACATTTGGCAACAACATGCACTTTGAGAGTGCAGACAGCCCAATTTTTATCAATTAATATATTCTGTAGACATACCCTCATCCGCGCTCTTTTCCTGAAAGCTGATCTGTCCAGTTTTGGAGTTGATGTCAGCAGGCCAGGGAAGCTAGGGTCGATATTCTTCTATTGATCATCTTTGGTGGCATAAGGGACGGTGTGAGCCAAGACATCCAGGGGGTTTAGCTCGCTCGTCTGCGGGAACAAACTGCCGCCATTGCTTGCCGTGCTACCGAGGTCCTTTGTCCCTGAATTGCTCACACACTCCGGCA
>NC_084558.2:28085827-28165827 GCF_033978685.3 Nerophis lumbriciformis | reverse complement strand
CCTTTATCAATTAAAGTTAAAGTTAAAGTCCCACTGATAGTCGCATACACACTAGGTGTGGTGAAATTATCCTCTGCATTTGACCCATCCCCATGTTCACCCCTGGGAGGTGAGGGGAGCAGTGAGCAGCAGCGGTCATTTGGTGATTTAACCCCCAATTCCAACCCTTGATGCTGAGTGCCAAGCAGGGAGGCAATGAGTTCCATTTTTATAGTTTTTGGTATGACTCGTTTTATTAGCTGTATATCTTATTATTAAGACGGCGTCACCATAGCAACAACTCCCTTCTCTGGTTTAATATGACGTCAGTTTCTTTTTTAGGGTGTTTTTTCTTTTGTTAATGCTACGTTTGTTGCAAGTTGTAGGTCAGTTTAGACTTAATATGATCCAACGCTACACAAAACGCTTATCGACTTAGTATCGAAGTACCTATACTTTGGACAACCCTAGTAGGCAGAGCTGTAATGCTTGGTGTACACCTGGCCAAAGGAAACAAGGTGGTTGCACTATTATAATTACACAGAACAAAATTTATTTTTTTAGATTTTTTCCCCTAGGTTTTAAGGGTTTTGTGTAGCATTAGATCATATTAAGTCTAAACTGACCGTGTAATTATAATAGTGCAACCACCTTGTTTCCTTTGGCCAGGTGTACACCAAGCATTACAGCTCTGCCCACTAGGGTTGTCCAAAGTATAGGTACTTCGATACTAAAAGAATACATCGATACTTGCTTTTTTCAGTATCGTCAGAGCCGGTACTACACTACACTTTTTTTCTTACCGAGCTGAAGAAAAAATGAGCCAGCGTTTCTTATACATTTCCCGGACTATAAGCCGCTACTTTTTTCCCAAGCTTAAACCCTGCGGCTTATACAAAGGTGCAGCTTATCTATGGATTTTTCTTCGCCAACGGCCATAATGTTTTGCATACAACAAACTTACATAGTAGTAACACCGACACAGAGACTGAAACGATGTGGTATTGCTTTTTCGTCATCTTTTGGACGAGTTCGCTCACCGCAGGTTTTATGAGTCGGAAGTCGACAGTATTTCCTTCTGTTTTATGCCTTGAACGGGAAGTATAAGTGCAGTTTCGTCTACTTGTTGTCAATAGCGTTTCTACTCGTATGGTGTCTTCATTTATGACTCCATTCAACGTTTGTAAGTTTTACAGTATAACTCAAATAAATTCATACTTACTAAACTGTCCCTTGTTTGACAGTAGCGTTTTCATGCATATTTGTACAGTACGTGCTATCGTAATGTAATCAAACTAGCGTTGTTAGCATTATCAAATATGCTATTATTTGATAGCATATCAAATAATAGCAATAATAGTAAAAAAAAATAATTGTATTACAAGTGTCTGTGTTAGTATTATTTACTTACAATGGCATTCTTTTTGTATGGTTTCAGTTTCACAAATTATTGAGTGTGTTTAGCTGAAGCCTGGCTTCCGCAGCTAGCGGATCCATGACAATGACTTCTGTTTTATTTGATCATCCGTTTTACTGCCGTGTTACAAGCACCGCTTTATTTCTGTGTAAATATGTAATTTCACAATGTATATATCTGCGGCTTATAGGCCGGTGCAGTTTCTATACAAATAGTTGTTTTTTTCTCTATAGTCTGAAAAATACAGTACTTAATTGTAGAAGCCTCTAACTAATGTGGATTTGTGGCTTCTCTCATAAACAAATGCTGAGGCCGTGTAAAATAACTTCAGATGTGTTGTAATTCCGCTTCGAAACACAGCTCATACAAAAAGAGAGGTGTATTTTGCATCATGCATTTATTAGGTAATCAAATACAAGCAGTCATGAAAGTATTTGCCATCTGATTGAGAGTGGAGATCTGCCACCACAAGCCTAGAGAGTGTGCATTACCACAGCGTGCTGAAATCCTCCAGAAGAGTGCAACCCAACCTTGATCACTTCCGTGAGTTCTAAGAGACGTTCTTTCGAACACCACTGCTTGACCTTTTTCACAAGGAAGGCAATGTGTGGCCTGAAGGCCATTTGCTGAACACAGCTTTTTTTTAATGGGCCCATTGTAGAATCAAAATAAACAGCAAAAATAGAGCAAAAAGGCATAACGAAACCAGAAAAAACTTAAGATGCAAATAAAAACACAAAGATTTGTCTTTAAATACATGTTTTAGCTTTTTTATTAGCCTATTTCATTATGGATGATATGACGACGTCACACTACCACCATATTGAACGAATATTAAGAACAATATTATTAATTTTTGTATACTTGATGGCTCCACACCATTGTTCTTTTTACAATGTAAAATAGTTGACTATTATTATTTATGAGCGTATTTGTGCATCAAAAATGTTCGTTCGTGCCTTTACAGTCTTTGTTATTCTAAAATACATTTTCTGACTTGTGATGTCACCATATCAAAATCACCCCCAACTTTGTTCGATTTACAAAAATCGTTTGTGCTGCAAAATTATTCGTTCGTTACGTTTTTTAATTATTAACGTTTTTGTTTTTTTAATGTTATTAACGTGTAATAAACGTGCAATGAACAATGACTACACTCTAACAATGTCAAAATCTCCCCAAACCTGTCCCATTTGTTTGTGCTGCAAAATATTTGGTCTAACTATTAACATTTTAAAGTTATTAACATTTTGTGATTCACCTGTGTGAAGTTGCGCACACACCTCCACCTTGTACTGCAAAAGTTTGTGCTGTCAAAGTTTTTAAGTTATTAAGATTGTAGGATTTGGACATGCAGGTGAATCACAAAATGTTAATAACTTAAAAAATACAATAATTAGACAAACATTTTAGCAGCACAAATAAATGGGACAAGTTTGGGGAGATATTGACAGTTACTTACGATTAAAACACGTTAACTACATCTTAATAACATAAAACCATAAAATGGTTATCACTTTAAAACTATAATAATTAGACCAAAAATGTTGGTACTAGTTTGGGGAGGTTTTGACAAATGTTTATATTTTGAAATGTTAATAACCTAAAAACTGTAATAGTAAGACCTAAAATTGTTGCAGCCCAAACCAGCACAAACGAATGGGATATATTTAGGGAGATTTGGACAAGGTGTGGGGGGTTTTAGAACCAACTTCACACAGGTGGCAGAAAAGAGGTTTGGAGTTTGGATCCCCCTGGCTGGAAAATTTTGCATAAAGTAAAAGCACGTATTCAGTAGAGAAATGCCAAATAAAGATTTGAAAAGTTTGCGATTAAAACTAATATCACACATGGCAACAGCAGTTGAAAAAAGGGATTGGAGTTTGGTTCCCCATATCTGGAAAAGTCAGCATAAAGTAAAAGTAATCATTCAGTGGCAATTTTTACATCCAGTCATGTTAAATAAATATATAGAAACGTTTGCAGTAAACAAATCATATTACACATAGAGACTGCAGGCAGAAAAGGGGATGGAGTGAGGTTCCCCAGGCTGGAAAAATTAGCATAAAGTAAAACTGTTCTTTCAGTGGAAGTTTCTACATCTAGTTGTACTAAATAAAGATATATAAAAGTTTGTATTTAAAGAAGTTATACCACACATAGCAACAATAGGCGGAAAAGGGGGTGGAGTGTGGTTCCCCAGGCTGGATAAGTTAGCATAAAGTAAATGTATGCATTCAGGAGAGGTTTCTGCATTCAATAATGCAAAATAAAAGTTGGCACTACTGTAGAAAATAATATCTCACATAGCAACAGCAGGCAGAAAAGGGGATGGCGTGAGGTTCCCCAGGCTGGAAAAGTTAGCATAAAGTAAAACTGATCATTCAGTGGAAGTTTCTACATCTAGTTGTGCTAAATAAAGATATAAAAAAGTTTGTATTTAAAGAAATTATACCACACATAGCAACAATAGGCGGAAAGGGGAATGGAGTGTGGTTCCCCAGGCTGGATAAGTTAGCATAAAGTAAAACTATTCATTCAGTAAAAGTTTCTACATCTAGTTGTGCTAAATAAAGGTATATAGAAGTTTGTATTTAAAAAAATTATACCACACATAGCAACAATATGCGGGAAATGGGATGGAGTGTGGTTCCCCAGGCTGGATAAGTTAGCATAAAGTAAAACTATTCATTCAGTAAAAGTTTCTACATCTAGTTGTGATAAATAAAGATATATAAAAGTTTGTATTTGAAAAAATGATACCACACATAGCAACAATAGGCGAAAAAAGGGATGGAGTGTGGTTCCCCAGGCTGGATAAGTTAGCACAAAGTAAATGTATGCATTCAGGAGAGGGTTCTGCATCAAATAATGCAAAATAAAAGTTGGCATTACTGTCGAAAATAATAGTGAAGTGAATTTATATTTATATAACGTTTTTCTCTAGTGACTCAAAGCGCTTTTACATAGTGAACACCAATATCTAAGTTACAATTAAACCAGTGTGGGTGGCACTGGGAGCAGGTGGGTAAAGTGTCTTGCCCAAGGACACAACGGCAGTGACTAGGATGGCGGAAGCGGGTATCGAACCTGGAACCCTCAAGTTGCTGGCACGGCCACTCTACCAACCGAGCTATATTGCCCCACAATATCTCACATAGCAACAGCAGGCAGAAAAGGGGATGGCGTGAGGTTCCCCAGACTGGAAAAGTTAGCAAAAAATCAAACTATTCATTCAGTAAAAGTTTCTACATCTAGTTGTGCTAAATAAAGATATATAAAAGTTTTGTATTTAAAGAAATTATACCACATATAGCAACAATAGGCGGAAATAGGGATGGAGTGTAGTTCCCCAGGCTTGATAAGTTAGCACAAAGTAATGTCTGCATTCAGGAGAGGTTTCTGCATCAAATAATGCAAAATAAAAGTTGGCACTACTGTCAAAAATAATATCTCACATAGCAACAGCAGGCAGAAAAGGGGATGGCGTGAGGTTCCCCAGGCTGGAAAAGTTAGCAAAAAATCAAACTATTCATTCAGTAAAGGTTTCTACATCTAGTTGTGCTAAATAAAGATATATAAAAGTTTGTATTAAAAATATTATACCACACATAGCAACAATAGGCGGAAAGGGGGATGGAGTGTGGTTCCCCAGGCTGGATAAGTTAGCATAAAGTAAATGTATGCATTCAGGAGAGGTTTCTGCATCAAATAATGCTAAATAAAAGTTGGCACTACTGCATACTTGCCAACTTTGAGACCTCCGATTTCGGGAGGTGGGGCGGGGCCGTGGTTGGGGGCGTGGTTAAGAGGGGAGGAGTATATTAACAGCTAGAATTCACCAAGTCAAGTATTTCATATATATATATATATATATATATATATATATATATATATATATATATATATATATATATATATATATATATATATATATATATATATAAGAAATACTTGACTTTCAGTTAATTCTAGCTATATATATATATATATATATATATATATATATATATATATATATATATATATATAAGAAATACTTTATAAAAATAAGAGAAATACTTGAATTTCAGTGTTCATTTATTTACACATATACACACACATTGGTTAAGAGGGGAGGAGTATATTAACAGCTAGAATTCACCAAGTCAAGTATTTCATATATATATATATATATATATATATATATATATATATATATATATACTGTATATATATATATATATATATATAAGAAATACTTGACTTTCAGTGAATTCTAGCTATATATATATATATATATATATATATATATATATATATATATATATATATATATACAGGTAAAAGCCAGTAAATTAGAATATTTTGAAAAACTTGATTTATTTCAGTAATTGCATTCAAAAGGTGTAACTTGTACATTATATTTATTCATTGCACACAGACTGATGCATTCAAATGTTTATTTCATTTAATTTTGATGATTTGAAGTGGCAACAAATGAAAATCCAAAATTCCGTGTGTCACAAAATTAGAATATTACTTAAGGCTAATACAAAAAAGGGATTTTTAGAAATGTTGGCCAACTGAAAAGTATGAAAATGAAAAATATGAGCATATACAATACTCAACACTTGGTTGGAGCTCCTTTTGCCTCAATTACTGCGTTAATGCGGCGTGGCATGGAGTCGATGAGTTTCTGGCACTGCTCAGGTGTTATGAGAGCCCAGGTTGCTCTGATAGTGGCCTTCAACTCTTCTGCGTTTTTGGGTCTGGCATTCTGCATCTTCCTTTTCACAATACCCCACAGATTTTCTATGGGGCTAAGGTCAGGGGAGTTGGCGGGCCAATTTAGAACAGAAATACCATGGTCCGTAAACCAGGCACGGGTAGATTTTGCGCTGTGTGCAGGCGCCAAGTCCTGTTGGAACTTGAAATCTCCATCTCCATAGAGCAGGTCAGCAGCAGGAAGCATGAAGTGCTCTAAAACTTGCTGGTAGACGGCTGCGTTGACCCTGGATCTCAGGAAACAGAGTGGACCGACACCAGCAGATGACATGGCACCCCAAACCATCACCCAACCATGCAAATGTTGCATTTCCTTTGGGAATCGAGGTCCCAGAGTCTGGAGGAAGACAGGAGAGGCACAGGATCCACGTTGCCTGAAGTCTAGTGTAAAGTTTCCACCATCAGTGATGGTTTGGGGTGCCATGTCATCTGCTGGTGTCGGTCCACTCTGTTTCCTGAGATCCAGGGTCAACGCAGCCGTCTACCAGCAAGTTTTAGAGCACTTCATGCTTCCTGCTGCTGACCTGCTCTATGGAGATGGAGATTTCAAGTTCCAACAGGACTTGGCGCCTGCACACAGCGCAAAATCTACCCGTGCCTGGTTTACGGACCATGGTATTTTTGTTCTAAATTGGCCCGCCAACTCCCCTGACCTTAGTCCCATAGAAAATCTGTGGGGTATTGTGAAAAGGAAGATGCAGAATGCCAGACCCAAAAACGCAGAAGAGTTGAAGGCCACTATCAGAGCAACCTGGGCTAATATTCTAATTTTGTGACACACGGAATTTTGGATTTTCATTTGTTGCCACTTCAAATCATCAAAATTAAATGAAATAAACATTTGAATGCATCAGTCTGTGTGCAATGAATAAATATAATGTACAAGTTACACCTTTTGAATGCAATTACTGAAATAAATCAAGTTTTTCAAAATATTCTAATTTACTGGCTTTTACCTGTATATGTGTGTATATATATATAAAAATAAGATAAATATTTGAATTTCAGTGTTCATTTATTTACACATATACACACACATAACACTCATCTACTCATTGTTGAGTTAAGGGTTGAATTGTCCATCCTTGTTCTATTCTCTGTCACTATTTTTCTAACCATGCTGAACACCCTCTCTGATGATGCATTCTGCTTTGTCTCCTTGTTGTGTGCGCAGTTGTGCACTGCACTCTCTAAAAGCCCTAGATGTTATTGTCACATATGCATGTACAGTAGATGGCAGTATTGTCATGTTTAAGAGTGTCACAACATTGCTGTTTACGGCAGACGAACTGCTATACGGTAGACGAAAACGTGACTGCTGTTGTTGTGTGTTGTTATCGCGCTGAGAGGACGTTAATGAAACTGCCTAACAATAAACCCACATAAGAAACCAAGAATTCGCCCTCCATCATTCTACAGTTATAACGTGATTGGGCAGGCACACTGTTTATATTGTGGGAAAGCGGACGTGGAAAAAGGCTGTCCTCACTCAGGTCTGCATGGAGCTGGAGGGGGCGTGGCCTCCAGCTCCGCCTGAATTTCGGTAGATTTTTGGGAGAAAATTTGTCCCGGGAGGTTTCCGGGAGAGGCGCTGAATTTCGGGAGTCTCCCGGAAAATCCGGGAGGGTTGGCAAGTATGCACTGCTGTAGGAAATAATATCTCACATAGCAATAGCAGGCAGAAAAGGGGATGGAGTGAGGGTCCCCAGGTTGGAGAATGTAGCATGTCATTACGCAACTAGGCTGTTTTGAAGTGTGCAAACATTGTTATTGACTCCCCAAAGCTACTTAGTTCAAAGTGCTGGGTTCATATTACTTTGACGAAGTGGCGCATGAAGGAGAAACACACGCAGGCCGGCCGTGTGAAGACAAAACAACAAAAGCTGAAGAGTCATTGCGGCGGGGCGGGCTGGTTAGTGGTTAGCACACAAGCTAGGCTACAGCGACTCGCCGTCTGGAAGTGGTCATGTTTTCGTGAGGAAGGGTCGGCGGCGGAACTGTGGCGTGACTCAGCCCGGCGAACGTCGGGCGAAATGAAAGGCCGGCTCTGATGTTTCCAGCTGCTGATCGCACACGTCGCGATTATATCAACACACACACACTTTCACTCCAACACACACACGAGCCTAGGATCTCCAGCTCTGGGCGGCGTTCCCATCCACCGTGGCCTTTCCCAGCACAGACAATGCTTTGTGTCCCACAAAGGAAGCTCTCATCCGGGCTCTGGGGGCCCCCCAGCTCGGCCTCTCCACTCTCTACTCCTCCCCTCCTCCCAAAAGTCCCAGCCCTGAGTCAAAACCCAAACCCCCTCGCCCGCCCTCAACCCGTCGAGGTGCCAAGAGGAACATCTGTGCGGCCTCGAAGGGACCTCGCCGAGGTTCTCACACGGTCCCCGAATGTGTGTCGGGCCGTTGTGCGAAACCTTCCTGGGGTCCTGGGAGCCTCCCGGCGCACAATGATGAGCGGAAGGAGCGCTGCCAGGCCGTCCTTGCCAGTCAATGCCCTGCCAAGCATGCGTCCCCAAACCAGGTCACGGCGGCTAAAACGGTACATGCACCAATCCAAGGAGTCTTTACAAACACACTGCAAAAACTGAAATCTAAGCAAGATTAAATATCTCAAATAAGGGTGATATTTGCTTATTTTCTGTCTGATAAGATAATTTGTGTTTTACTTGTTTTAAGGGTTTTGGTCCCAAATGATATCAGTAAGATATTACAGCTTGTAGCTGAGATTTTATGACCTATATTGAGTAAAACATGCTTGAAACTAGAATATCAACTGATGCAAAGCTGTGTCATCAACACTCACAAGTATAAAACTACTTTTTTAAAGTAATAATTTCTTACTTCAAGCATGAAAAAAAAAATCATGATGCCGAGCGCATATTATTATGTCAAGATAATGGCACTAGAATATACCGTATTTTTCGGAGTATAAGTCGCACCGGAGTATAAGTCGCAACTGCCGAAAATGCATAATATAGAAGGAAAAAAACATATTTAGTCGCATTTTTGGGGGAAATTTATTTGATAAAACCCAACACCAAGAATAGACATTTGAAAAGCAATTTAAAATAAATAAAGAATAGTGAACAACAGGCTGAATAAGTGTACGTTATATGAGGCATAAATAACCAACTGAGAACGTGCCTGGTATGTTAACGTAACATATTATGGTAAGAGTCATTCAAATAACTATAACATATAGAACATGCTATACGTTTACCAAACAATCTGTCACTCCTAATCGCTAAATCCCATGAAATCTTGTACATCTAGTCTCTTACGTGAATGATCTAAATAATATTATTTGATATTTTACGGCAATGTGTTAATAATTTCACACATAAGTCGCTCCTGAGTATAAGTCGCACCCCCGGCCAAACTATGACAAAAAACTGCGACTTATAGTCCGAAAAATACGGTACTTAATTTAAGAATATTTTTCAACATATTGAGCAAAAAGGTCTACATTTTTCTTTCTACCAAGAAAAGTGCATTAGTGAGAATATACTTATTTTAAGGTATTTTTGGGTTCATTGAGGTTAGCTAATTTTACTCGTTTTGGAAAGCCTTGACAAGCTGAATTTTCTTGTTCTATTGGCAGATAATTTTGCTTAGTTCAAATAAAATACCCCTAATTTTTGTAAAAAAAAATTCTTGTTTTTCACCACTGACTTTTTGCAGTGCATAATACTGCTCACGTTGTCCCTTTCCCCTCACATGGATCACAACATGATGCAAGCTGAGTTCAGGCACACAGGAAGTTACGTCATGCACAGCTGGCCCGGTGACAGGAAGCATGACAAACGACCTTTGCTGGATGGGAGGGGGAAACACCATCAGCCCACCTGTGAGTACACACACACACATTTTACTTCACACTTACTTCCGAGCCGAGATGTCCTATTACCGTGTTTAGCGCCGTTTTAGACTTAAATGACCCTCCACAACAGTAGAGGGAGCCCTGCTGCTGGTTTAAAACAGCCTCCAAAAGTGGCTTTCAAATTCTAATGTATTTTTAACACATCAGTTCCAATAAAGTGAATGTGGCTATTCAGTAAAAAGCAGGTATCGCCAATGTTGTTTTTATTTACAGTGGATTTCAAACTTTAATTGGTTATTGAAACAGCAAATGTCCCCATAAAAAACAATGTCAATTTGATGTCTCTACAAAAGTCCATATATTTTAGTAAAAGTTTGTATACTTTGAACACAATATAATAGCCGATATTTAATATTCCGATATTGTACAACTCTTAATTACCGATTCCGATATCAATCGATACGATATATACAGTCGTGGAATGAACACATTATTATGCCTAATTTTGTTGTGATGCCCCGCTGGATGCATTAAACAATGTAACAAGGTTTTCCAAAATAAATCAACTCAAGTTATGGAAAAAAATGCCAACATGGCACTGCCATATTTATTATTGAAGTCACAAAGTGCATTATTTTTTTTAACATGCCTCAAAACAGCAGCTTGGAATTTGGGACATGCTCTCCCTGAGAGAGCATGAGGAGGTTGAGGTGGGCGGGGTTTAGGTGTGGGGGGGGGGGGGGGGGGTGTATATTGTAGCGTCCTGGAAGAGTTAGTGCTGCAAGGGATCTGGGTATTTGTTCTGTTGTGTTTATGTTGTGTTACGGTGCGGATGTTCTCCCGAAATGTGTTTGTCATTCTTGTTTGGTGTGGGTTCACAGTGTGGCGCATATTTGTAACAGTGTTAAAGTTGTTTATACGGCCACCCTCAGTGTGACCTGTATGGCTGTTGACCAAGTCTGCCTTACATTCACTTGTGTGTGTGAAAAGCTGTAGATATTATGTGATTGGGCCGTCACGCAAAGGCAGTGCCTTTAAGGTTTATTGGCGCTCTGTACTTCTCTCTACGTCCGTGTACCAATCCGTACAGCGGAGTTTTAAAAAGTCATACATTTTACTTTTTGAAACCGATACCGATAATTTCCGATATTACATTTTAAAGCATTTATCGGCCGATAATATCGGCAGTCCGATATCGGACATCTCTACGCTATACAGTACTGTATATCAAACAAACATAACCAGGAGGTAATGGATCAACTTTATATTTCATAACAAAGTCAAAACTACAAGCTGGACTGTCCTCTTTTCAGCCGCCCTGCCGACACGCGCATACTCTATCACTAGTCCTGTGGTGCACTCAGTTTGCGATCACAAAACTTCCTAACTTTACCAACCAGGTCGCTACAATGATGAGGAATAAAAATAAAAATAAAAACACTTCACCTTGTTGTTAATCTTGTTTGCGTGCAGCTGAAGGAAGGGGGAGGAGGGAAATGTGGTGTGAACAACGCTGTGGATACTTCCTGAAAGTCTCAAACCACTCATCGCTTTTCCATTGCTTTCTTTAGACTTGTATTGAGTTAACATAACTAATAACATTTGGGTGGAAGAAACGTACATACATCAAAGCATATTTATATTAGGTCTCTGGTTCGTAAATTGAAAACTTCGCACAATGAGGGCTTTGTAAGAAATCTGCTTTTTAAACCTCAGACCCAATATGATACTCACACATTCGTATGAACTTATCATGCATTTTACCTTTCATGTACCCTGTCTTTAAAAAGTGTGCTAATTTGACATTTGACTTTTTTTTTATTTAAAAAACTATTTTTATTACTTAATTTCCTAGTATTTCACTATTGTTGTTGAGCCTTTTCCAAAAATGTATTTTTAAGACTCCTGAATGTGATACCAGTCAGAGGTTACAGCAGCACCTGATGCTTTTACACGCACATTTAAACACTTTTTGTTGCTACAGTGGGGATCATTTAATGTTTTTATTTTATTTAAGACCTCGTTTTTTATTTACGTGTGTTTTTTGCAGTTTGGCGTGTGGGTCTTTGGTGTCTTTCCATGTCTCAGTCCCCCTTTCATTTCTTGCTTCCTTATTATCTCGGTGTGTCTGGGCTGTGTTTGGCTCCCACACTTTGTCACACACACACACGCACACACACACACAGACACGCACACGCACACACACACACACACACACACACACACACACACAGACACGCACACACATAAAGACAACAAACACAGCATCCCATTAAAGTGCTGCCGTGCCTCATAAGAGGCATGCATCAATAACCACAACTGTACACACACCAGTCAAACGCACACACTCCCACATATTCATGAGAAACAAAAGCTACAAAGCAACTATGTGTGGTTAACACCAAGCAGGGAATCATTGCACACATGTCAGACTTTGATTTGGTTTTTTTGTTGTCTCATCAGCGCCATGTGATTTTCTTTCATTCTTTCCATCCTGCTGGATGGAGTCCTTTTATTCAAATTCTTATGTCAACGCGCCAGTGCAGACGCCCGGCATAACAAACAAAGCGCACGATATAATCAATTTACACACAGGGGGAATATTCCAGCGTCAGCAGCGCATTTGCACGTCCCTAGTATTGCCTAGAAATAACTTCATAGTTGAAAAGAAAACACGTAAATCAAAACAAGGCCTAAAAACACATGTTGTGAAATGATACATTACCACAGTTTTCTAGGCATTTTTCTCACCTTTTATACACACTATGTATACATTCAAATATATTTGCTTCTTCCCAGGCTTTGTTTGGCCCTAAATAACATTTTTTTTGTGGTCCCATTTTGGTCTTTAAAATTACTTATTTATTATTATTATTAGACTCCTGAAAGTCCCCCCCCCCTCCACCATAAACTTATCATCATCATGCAGCTTATGATGTCTTCAATTTTGTATGGGGGAAAAACATTTTCTGATTATTTGACTCATGTAGGATTCATATCGGCACCAATTCACGTAAAATCCAACGGTGCCATGTTACGCTACCTCGGTTGCGCGTGACTTCTCGCCCAGTTACAGACTTGGCACTTGGTGATCACTCCAGCAGCACTGAGAGCGGATTTAGCCAAACTACCTCTCGATCAGTGGTCACCAACCTTTTTGAGCCGAAGATCCCTGGTCTCAGCCAAAAACCAAAGCAAGATCTACCCCTGCGTCATAAACAGTATATTTGAATATATATATTAATATATATAACGTCGGCTTGTTTCTTGTTTTTTGTACCTCCTTGATTTCTCAAGAATAAATCATGTTCCTACCTGCAAGTCCTGTCCGGAGTATGCGTTTGCAACGAACCTTGCAGCCAGCTGCAACCCCACCATAACACAACCTAAAACTATACAATACTATACAAAGCTGCGATAAATGTATGGATTTTTTCGAGTTACTGGGCTTCATGCCGCTAATAAATTCATGCCCTCATAGTCATCAAAGCAAAAACACAACAATGCAGTTTTCAAGTTAAAGGCGACCGACCTGGCTATGGAAAAACAAAATAGAGCTGCTGCACTAATTGCAAAACCACGATCACCAACAGGTTTTGAACAGCTGGACTTCTGCAAATTTGCAGCAAGACTTAAGTGAAAGTGAAAACGTTTTGAGAAAATGTCATAGACGAAGCAATTAAAAAAATAAAATAAAATCCGACATCAACTTCTGCGCTTTCAGTGTGCCGGAGAAGGAGGACAACGAGGATGAAGACGGTGCTCAATTACTTTTCCGGTAGGCTACTAGACACTGTGTTACCGGCATTGTTTTTAGACTAAACCTTCATGCTCACTAAGAAACTGTCAAAACATAATCAACTAGCTAGCTGACTAAATAGCTAACGAAGAAAATGACTGACTGAAGTAAAATAAATAACTAGCTACATCATTAAAGGCCTACTGAAACCCACTACTACCGACCACGCAGTCTGATAGTTTATATATCAATGATGAAATCTTAACATTGCAACACATGCCAATACGGCCGGGTTAGTTTACTAAAGTGCAATTTTAAATTTCGCGCGACATATCCTGCTGAAAACGTCTCGGTATGATGACGTCAGCGCGTGACGTCACGGATTGTGGAGGACATTTTGAGACAGCATGGTGGCCAGCTATTAAGTCGACTGTTTCATCGCAAAATTCCACAGTATTCTGGACATCTGTGTTGGTGAATCTTTTGCAATTTGTTCAATGAACAATGGAGACAGCAAAGAAGAAAGCTGTAAGTGGGAAGCGGTGTATTGCGGCCGACTTCAGCAACACAAACACGGCCGGTGTTTCATTGTTTACATTCCCGAAACATTACAGTCAATCTTTACCATTGGCCTGTGGAGAACTGGGACAACAGAGACTCTTACCAGGAGGACTTTGAGTTGGATACGCAGACACGGTACCGTGAGTACGCATGCAGCTGCGGCTTCCAAACATTTGATCGCTTGCCCGTACGTGCGTGCCGCTATATGCATGTCACGTAAATAATTCAATGTATACACCCTAATGATTATCTTGTGTGATGACTGTATTATGATGATTGTATATATGATAGTATATATCTGTATCATGAATCAATTTAAGTGGACCCCGACTTAAACAAGTTGAAAAACTTATTCGGGTGTTACCATTTAGTGGTCAATTGTACGGAATATGTACTTCACTGTGCAACCTACTAATAAAAATCTCAAAAAGTCTCATGTACGTAACTTTGGGGACTTTGGGGAAATATATGTGCTGTATGAACTTTGGGGAGGTTAACGGTACTTTGGGCTGTGGGATTGAGTGTGTTGTGCAGGTGTTTGAGTTGTATTGACGGGTTATATGGACGGGAGGGGGGAGGTGTTTGTTATCCGGTATTAATTTGTGGCATATTAAATATAAGCCTGGTTGTGTTGTGGCTAATAGAGTATATATATGTCTTGTGTTTATTTAATGTTTTAGTCATTCCCAGCTGAATATCAGGTCCCACCCGCCTCTCACAGCATCTTCCCTTTCTGAATCGCTCCCACTGCCCTCTAGTCCTTCACTCTCACTTTCCTCATCCACAAATCTTTCATCCTCGCTCAAATTAATGGGGAAATCGTCGCTTTCTCGGTCCGAATCGCTCTCGCTGCTGGTGGCCATGATTGTAAACAATGTGCGGATGTGAGGAGCTCTACAACCTGTGACGTCACGCGCATATCGTCTGCTACTTCCGGTACAGGCAAGGCTTTTTTATCAGCGACCAAAAGTTGCGAACTTTATCGTCGATGTTCTCTACTAAATCCTTTCAGCAAAAATATAGCAATATCGCGAAATGATCAAGTATGACACATAGAATGGACCTGCTATCCCCGTTTAAATAAGAAAATCGCATTTCAGTAGGCCTTTAAATTAGGCTCACCATATTCGGAAATCCCCAAAAGAGGACACATACATGCGGGCCAAGGCAGGCAGCACGCCAAGGCTGGGACTAGGTGAAAATTTGCCAATGATACTCGAACTTGCTTTATAAATAATATATTTATTTAAATAAAGCATTTTTTCTCCTCTGTTGACAGCAGTGTTGGCGCTAGGAATTTTCAAAATGGGGTCCCAGGGACCCCATCAAGTCATAAAAATGGGGTCCCACAGTAAAGTTTTGGGGTCCGGTCCCACTTTTTTGTAAGCGTTTTGAAAACAAATGACAAATATATGCATTATCCTGTTATATCTCACATTCTATATTGTGTTTTGGAAAAAGGTTGTCATAAACGTTACTTAATTCATTAAAAAAAATAATACAAAAGAAAACAAATGTGTATGCATATGTAAATGTATTCACTTATAAACATTCATTCACTTTCTTCTTTCCTTCATGGATCTGAACTTTACCGCTGCTGGTAGTTTTTTCTATGTTTTTATTTAATAAGTTGTAGGCGTATTTATTTCAGTATAAAAGTGTAAAAAGTGTTTTGCTTCAGTCATGAAATTATGATAATGGTGTGCCAGGGCATACATACATTTTATATTTAACGCTTAAATCTCTGGAGTCTACATCAACTTCAGATCTATTCCTCATTTCAAAATGTTTTAGTTTTTTTTGTTTTGTTTTTTTGTTTGTTTGTTTTTTTGTTTGTTTGTTTTCCGCCCTTTTTTTTCAAACAAAACTATGTTTTTTATGGCAAACACACAAAATAGGCAAAACCTTCCACCAAAAACATTTTTCAAAGTGAAATATTTGATATGAAGTAATCAGAACCTTTGATAAGTCAATAATTCATAATAACATTGATTTTTGCTTCAATATTATGTTTTGAGCAATGACCGTTTAAAAGGGAAAAAAAACAGCTTTGTTTTATTAGTCAACATTGCAACTGTTTCTAAATTACATTTCACCTGTAAGCTTTTTTATTTCACTTTTGTTATGTTTTTGTTTATTTTAATAGTATTTTTAGAATGTGCCATGGGCTTTTAAACATTAGCTGTGGGCCTTAAATGATAAAAAAAATAAAATAAAAAAATCAGCATCCTTTCTGATTTCAATGCGGTAAAAAGACACAAAAAGTGTCTTAACGCCAACACTGCTTGACAGTATAACAAAATAAGTCACACTTATATTCTGTAACATTCACACTTTTGGGAAAAGTGCAGAGGTAGAAATATTCAAAATAACCTCTTGTATATAATCTAAACATAAATAACGCCTCATAACTTGTTTTGAGGCGTTATTTATGTTTAGATTATATAATATATATAAATTTAAACAAAAAAGAGCAGACGAGCTCTCGCCCTGCACAGCTGTTTTGTTCTTTGTAGTGTCGGTATGGGCTTGTAGATCGTTGGCCCCTTTATTTGCCACAGATACATACGTTCCTGCTTTGCACACAATGCATTCTGCTTTCCTTGTGTCACGGCCAGGACGAAAACACAGATACTTTTCCCGCAAATCATCCGTGAAGTTGCATTTACGTTTCGGCTTCTCTCTTGTGTTCTGTCTGTCTCTCGACTGTCTCGCTCTCTGTCTCTGCCCCTCCCTCACGAATGTTGCTTGCACACCTTCACAATTTGTTTTGTTTTTAACCCCGTTCTTAACCCTTGACGTACATTGAAAATACACGCAACCCTAACTCAAAATACCGGACTTTTGAGGCATTTAAGAAACCCCGCCCGGACAGCCGGACAGCCCCGCAAAAGAGGACATGTTCGGGGAAAATAAGACGTATGGTCAGTCTAATTAAATTAAACAATTTACGGGAGTCCAGACAGGTCAGACTTGCGTTTAGCTAACATTGTAGTTGTATTTAGCGCCTAGTGGGCAAGCACGCCAGCTTGTCGTCAAAAACTATGTAGAGATGGTTGAAATAAGGCATTAATCATCAAACACAAACAAGGCCCTCCGTATTTCCTTTTTTTAACATTTTCAGTTTGTCGTTGATTTGTTCGAAAGAGCGGACAAGCCGGCAGCAGCAATCTCGCCTCAGATGCTTTGCAAAGTTAGCTGAAGTCTTTTACGGTAGTCGTTTCACATTTCGTTAGGACATCCGTGAGTCCCCAAATGAACAATAAACAGCAGGTCTCCTCGGGCGTCCAGGTTTTGGTGGCGTTTTCCATTTTATTCACACAAAAGGTTAGCTTTGTACTGCGTTGTGACAAAAACAAGATGGAGTAAATTGCTGGTGTTTACTTGCTGTAACCCCGCCCACCTCATTATACGATGGTTCAGCAGAGGATGGCCTCTAGCAAGATTTTGGAGTCAGAAGTAAACCATTAAAAAAAACTGAAGTAGGTGGCGCCCTTTTCTGCCTTGACAATGGAAAACGAAAGCTCTGAAATCCAACACCAAAGCGGCACTTGAACCACTGCAGTGAAAAAGGGGTAAGCCTGTACGTGACTGACTGACTGACTAAAATGAATGAAACTAAGTTAATAGCTGACAAGTAAAGTTTAAAACTTTACTAGCTGGATGGCTGAACATGGACTAAACATCATACTTGCCAACCCTCCCGGATTTTCCGGGAGACTCCCGAAATTCAGCGCCTCTCCCGAAAACCTCCCGTGACAAATTTTCTCCCGAAAATCTCCCGAAATTCAGGCGGAGCTGGAAGCCACGCCCCCTCCAGCTTCATGCGGACCTGAGTCACATGTCAACAGCCTGTATTCACGTCTGCTTTCCCACAATATAAACAGCTGCCTGCCCAAACACGTTATAACTGTAGAATGATGGAGGGCGAGTTCTTGGTTTCTTATGTGGGTTTATTGTTAGGCAGTTTCATTAACGTCCTCCCAGCGCGGTAACAACACACAACAACAGCAGTCATGTTTTATTCTACCGTAAAGCAGTTCGTCTGCCGTAAACAGCAATGTTGTTGTAATATATTGAGTTGGAGGCAATAACCAGGCGAGGTGATGAAGTACGTCTCTTTACTGTAGACTTCAGAACAGATTCACACACTTAAATCGTTGGCCAACCAAAAAGTAACCCCAGTACGCTATAGCCAACATTCACCAGGAGATGGCAACAGACAAACATAGATCACAATTACATTCCTCCCCTTTTAGAATTGTAGAAGTTACTCAAAACAAAACAACCCAACCAAAAAATGCAGCAGCTCAATTAAAAAACTGTACTTAAGCCACATTCTTTTTTTTTCTTTTTTTTTAGTACTGAACTCTTAACCCTCATTTGTAAACAATAACATGCTTATTATACAAACAGTATTTGTACACCTTTAACACAGATTTTTATACTGTCTTCAGAGATTCAGTTTTTTTGGTGGTACTCGAAACCTTTCTGGGTACCTGCGAAAGGGTGTTCAGCATGGTTAGAAAAATAGTGACAGAGAATAGAACAAGGATGGACAATTCAACCCTTAACTCAACATATGAGTAGATGAGTGTTATGTGTGTGTATATGTGTAAATAAATGAACACTGAAATTAAATGATAAATGATAAATGGGTTATACTTGTATAGCGCTTTTCTACCTTCAAGGTACTCAAAGCGCTTTGACAGTATTACCACATTCACCCATTCACACACACACATTCACACCATTCACACACACACATTCACACACTGATGGTGGGAGCTGCCATGCAAGGCGCTAACCAGCAGCCATCAGGAGCAAGGGGTGAAGTGTCTTGCCCAAGGACACAACGGACGTGACTAGGATGGTAGAAGGTGGGGATTGAACCCCAGTAACCAGCAACACTCCGATTGCTGGCACGGCCACTCTACCAACTTCGCCACGCCGTCCCAAATTCAAGTATTTATTTTATTTATATATATATATATATATATATATATATATATATATATATATATATATATATATATATATATATATATATAAATATAAAATAAAATAACTATATATATAGCTAGAATTCACTGAAAGTCAAGTATTTCTTATATGTTTATATATATATATATATATATATATATATATATATATATATATATGAAATACTTGACTTGGTGAATTCTAGCTGTAAATATACTTATCCCCTCTTAGCCACGCCCCCAAACAAGCCCCCCCACCCCGACCACGCCCCCCACCCCCCACCTCCCGAAATCGGAGGTCTCAAGGTTGGCAAGTATGACTAAACATACCCTCTGGAATAGCTAGCTACCCAACTAAATAACTGACTAAACTGACCCAACTACATAGGCTATAAATGTAGCTAACTGTCCAGCTGACTCAGAAGCTAGTAAACTAAATTAATTAGCAAATTGACTAGCTAGCGAACAAATAAACTGACAGACATCTGACTGTAAAATATGTAACTAGTTAGCAGTCAAGTTAGATAAGTCAATGACTGACGGACTAAAATTTACTAAACAGAGGTAATGACTGACTAGCGAGCTAACACCTGGCCTAATAAAATGATCAACTAACTAGCCAGCTAACTAGCTATCTAACAAAACGAGAGACCGTTAAATCAAGTGACAGTTATTTAACAAAGAAGCTTGTTGACTTGCTGGCTAAAAAAAAATGACTGACTGAAGTAAAGTTCTAACGAGCTACCAAACGAACTACTAACTGCACTAAAGATAGTTAATTTACTAGCGAGCTAACAGACGAACTACAAGTGTGTTTGTTCTACACAGTGACGCTGTTGTTTGTTTGTTGACACTTAATTAAGGCTTGGTTAACAACAAATAAATCATTAGATATGACCAGCCAATAAGTGACTTACTAGCACTGAAAAAACATTTTCTGTCACATACTACTGTATTTAATGACTTGTTAATATACAACAATAACGATAATAACCTATTTATTTACTACTATTGCCTTTCTTTACAAGCTTTCAGTAATATCAAAATGGTAGTTTTAAAGTTAAACACTTTGTTTTGGGTCATTTTATTATTGGTACACATGATACGTACACACTACATCAAGTGCAACATGTGCCAAAGCGTCTCTAGAATCACGTGAGTGTGTGTGTTTGCGTGTGTGTTTGTGTGTGTGTGTGTGTGTGTGTGTGTGTTGTCTTGTGTGGTCAGCTGGTGTGTGTGTCTTGTCCTTTGCAGCTATTTCCCCTCCTTCCCTGGGAAGCAGTCGTGGGGGGGATCTCTCACAGCCGCATAGTGTACGTCTATGTACATGTTTGTGCGTGCATGTGTGTGTATGTGTGTGTGTGTGTGTGTGTGTGTGTGTGTGTGTGTCTCGCAGACAGCTGTGTAGATGGCCGTGAGCAGCCGTCACATTACACACTAGCACACACACATACAACTTCCCCCACGATATTCTCATCAGTCAGTAGACAGAGATGTCAGCTGGACATAAGTAAGTGTGGGTTTGTGCGTGTGTGATTGTGTGTGTCTGTGTGTGTAGCGGCTGGTGGTCTGGCTACCAGGCGGTGACCTCTTTTACCAGTGTGTGTGTGCGCGCCTAATCCCATTACGTGCTTGACAAAATGTTAGTGCGGCATCTTGAGCACGTCAATGTGTGTTTGTGTGCGTGTTTGTCTTGCATTAGTCATAAGTTAACATGTTTGCGCAGCGTGCAGACCGTCACACTGTTTTTGATAATGTTCAAACTGGTTTGTACTCCCTTTAAGCAGAAAACTACAAAGAAATTGCGGTAAATGTTATTTTAAAATCCCTTGCAATATTACCCCAAAAATGAATCAAATCACATAAATTAAAATAAATGTTATAAAATAACAAAATACATAAATAGATACAACATAACAATAAATAATAATAATTAAAAAATCTGGCACTATTTACTAAAAATTGTAAATGAAGGGGAAAAAAATGTAGCACCCAGGTGCACCGCCAAAATAAAAGCCGCCACACCTTAAAAATTAGTGGGTTTTTCTTTTACCTGAGGACAAATTAAAGTAATGTTTTGTAGCCCTCAGAAGTCACTCAAAGTCCAATGCTCTTTTTAACTTTTATTGCCGATCTTATCCTAACAACCGGCCCAAATCCAACTCATATTCCCTCCCGTGCAGACACACAACAACACTTCCTCATTCTTCACTTTAGGCACGTTGTGTTCACAGTCATAACATACAAACCCCGTTTCCATATGAGTTGGGAAATTGTGTTAGATGTAAATATAAACGGAATACAATGATTTGCAAATCCTTTTCAACCCATATTCAATTGAATGCACTACAAAGACAAGATATTTGATGTTCAAACTCAAAAACTTTATTTTTTTTTTGCAAATAATAATTAACTTAGAATTTCATGGCTGCAACACGTGCCAAAGTAGTTGGGAAAGGGCATGTTCACCACTGTGTTACATGGCTTTTCCTTTTAACAACACTCAGTAAACGTTTGGGAACTGAGGAGACACATTTTTTAAGCTTCTCAGGTGGAATTCTTTCCCATTCTTGCTTGATGTACAGCTTAAGTTGTTCAACAGTCCGGGGGTCTCCGTTGTGGTATTTTAGGCTTCATAATGCGCCACACATTTTCAATGGGAGACAGGTCTGGATTACAGGCAGGCCAGTCTAGTACCCACACTCTTTTACTATGAAGCCACGTTGATGTAACACGTGGCTTGGCATTGTCTTGTTGAAATAAGCAGTGGTGTCCATGGTAACGTTGCTTGGATGGCAACATATGTTGCTCCAAAACCTGTATGTACCTTTCAGCATTCACAGATGTGTAAGTTACCCATGTCTTGGGCACTAATACACCCCCATACCATCACAGATGCTGGCTTTTCAACTTTGCGCCTATAACAATCCGGATGGTTCTTTTCCTCTTTGGTCCGGAGGACACGACGTCCACAGTTTCCAAAAATAATTTGAAATGTGGACTTGTCAGACCACAGAACACGTTTCCACTTTGTGTCAGTCCATCTTAGATGAGCTCAGGCCCAGCAAAGCCGACGGCGTTTCTGGGTGTTGTTGATAAACGGTTTTCGCCTTGCATAGGAGAGTTTTAACTTGCACTTACAGATGTAGCGACCAACTGTAGTTACTGACAGTGGGTTTCTGAAGTGTTCCTGAGCCCATGTGGTGATATCCTTTACACACTTATGTCGCTTGTTGATGCAGTACAGCCTGAGGGATCGAAGGTCACAAGCTTAGCTGCTTACATGCATTGAGGGATCAAAGGTCACAAGCTTAGCTGCTTACGTGCAGTGATTTCTCCAGATTCTCTGAACCCTTTGATGATATTACGGACCGCAGATGGTGAAATCCCTAAATTCCTTGCAATAGCTGGCTGAGAAAAGTTTTTCTTAAACTGTTCAACAATTTGCTCACGCATTTGTTGACAAAGTGGTGACCCTCGCCCCATCCTTGTTTGTGAATGACTGAGCATTTCATGGAATCTACTTTTATACCCAATCATGGCACCCACCTGTTCCCAATTTGCCTGTTCACCTGTGGGATGTTCCAAATAAGTGTTTGATGAGCATTCCTCAACTTTATCAGTATTTATTGCCACCTTTCCCAACTTCTTTGTCACGTGTTGCTGGCATCAAATTCTAAAGTTAATGATTATTTGCAAAAAAAAAAAGTTTATCAGTTTGAACATCAAATATGTTGTCTTTGTAGCATATTCAACTGAATATGGGTTGAAAAGGATTTGCAAATCATTGTATTTCGTTTATATTTACATCTAACACAATTTCCCAACTCATATGGAAACGGGGTTTGTACAAATATAACCATTTAACACCAGCAGGTAGTTACAGTATGACTAGATATATAACATTTTATTTGCGCACTATTAACTAGTAATGCACCGGAAATTTAGCCACCAAAAAAAGACTTTGATCACCAAAACTAAATGTCTTGATGTTGTAAGCAATGCGAACAAGATTGTCTGGATGGGAGGCAGCATGTCTGGGATGTGGACGTACTTTAATATATCCCAAATATACCCACAAACAGCGATCTACCAAGTTGTGCAAAGTGCAAATATTAAGAGGACGTGGCGGCAGCACTGAGCACCTGCTCAGTGGCCTTGTGGTTAGAGTGTCCGCCCTGGGATCGGTAGGTCGTGAGTTCAAACCCAGGCCGAGTCATACCAAAGACTATAAAAATGGGGCCCATTACCTCCCTGCTTGGCACTCAGCATCAAGGGTTGGAATTGGGGGTTAAATCACCAAAAATGATTCCCGGGCACGGCCACCGCTGCTGCTCACTGCTCCCCTCACCTCCCAGGGGGTGAACAAGGGGATGCAGAGGACAAATTTCACCACACCTAGTGTGTGTGTGACAATATTGGTACTTTAATTTTTAAGTAGCGCGAAGCAAATGTGACGTCAGTGAGTTTTTTGGGACAGTAAGAGGCTCGCTGTTTGTCCTGTAAATCGAGTGACAGAAGTAGAGTCTCTAAACAGGAGTACAGTCTTCAATAACACCAGAAAAAAATGCTCGATGTGTTGCTAGTCGTTTTTAATTTTAAAAAAATTCTCTAGACACTTGAAAAATTCTCAAAAAAATACAATAAACAATAAAACATTTATTTAAAAAAATATATATATATATAAATTATAAAAATATATAACTATTTAATAATGACGCAGATTTGTTTTAAAATGTATGTATACATTTTTTTAGCCTTTTCAAAGAAAATGTATGTATCATAGCAGATTATGCAAATTATACGATGACGCCATGATGACCACACTCCCACAGCTCCCCTAGCCACGCCCTCACCACCACAGGTATCTTGGCAATGTGGGGCAACCCCTGAACACATAGAAATAGAAAAAAATATATATATTCATGAATTGCTTGAATTTGCTTCAAAATGTAATTTTCTCTTCTATTTGCATCTCGTTGGCCCTTCTTCTAAGTTTGATTGAGTATTTTCTGTGTGATCTTGCCAACGAGCTAACAAACTCGCATACCTCCAAACAGTCCTCCTTAATGGCTACTTGATGCTTCCTGCAAACGTCTGACAAATGAAGAAAAACACTTGTAACGTGGCCTAAAGTGGTAAAACAGGTTCAAGGGGTTCTTTTTTTGCTCCCGCCCTCAAACCATGAATACATGTGTAATGTCGCTAACCAACACGCAACACCACTATAAAGTTGTTCAGTGTGACAATAGTACAAAGATTACATTAGAACGAGTCCATTATGAGAACAATATGTCACATGGTGTGCGTGCGTGCGTAGAAACGGAGCTTCCCCCGCCCCCGTTTAATTGTCGCCAAACGTGTTTTGATGCAACGTCGCCGCCGTCGCCTCGCACACATTACATCAAACCCTCATGGCAGCGCTTCTGAAGGATCCCAATCACAGCAGATTCTTGTCATAGTTTTGGTCTCTCTTCAGCGGCCCTCAAGGGAGGTTTTCTTTCCCCGCAAGTCCCCCACGGACGGGCGGACGCAGACATCACAAGCCCCCGCTAATAGTCGGGATTGTTGGGAAATGTCCGTGCAAAGCCCCTTGAGAGGGAACACAGAGGGGCGGGCGAGACTCGTATGAGAGCGAGCTCGCTTCTTGTCTGTCGCTAGAACACACGGCACTGAAGTGGTCGCATGCTAATGAGGCGTGCAGACAGCCAGAGGAGGTTTGGAAAGAGAAGAAGAGCAGATGAAGAGTCTGGATTCCAGACGTTGTCCATGTTGACTCTTTGCTTTCTGAAATATGCTTAGAAGATCTTTAATCGGACCAGACAGCGAGCATGAAAAAATAACCTTTCTTTATTGCTGCCATCATTTTTATCAGAGTACAAAACAACTCCTCATAAAAACAACAAGGCACTCATGGACATGTCTTAAAGGACACATAGTGTCCAGATCACAAACATTTGACTAACAAGTTCCTTTAAAGTATTTTTTTGCTCCCGACAACAAACCTGGCTGTCATTTTCTGTAACATCAGTTAGTTTTTGAGTAAGAGGTAGATAACTAACTTGGACTGTCAGACTTGGTATGTCACTCCCTTATGGTGTGAACTGGAGCCCATTTCCCCGCATAGTCAGTGTGGATAAAGGCGTGTAAAACTATTATTTTCATCGATTAATTGCATGTTTTTGTCACACTGGTCCATGATTACTTCAAAACTGATATGGTTATAACTAGAGATGTCCGATAATATCGGACTGACGATATTATCGGCCGATAAATGCTTTAAAATGTAATATCGGAAATTATGGGTATCGGTTTTAAAAAGTAAAATTTATGACTTTTTAAAACGCCGCTGTACGGAGGGGTACACGGACGTAGGGAGAAGTACAGAGCAGTTGCGTCTCCCAGTCATACTTGCCAACCCTCCCGAAATTCAATGCCCCTCCCGAAAATCTCCCGGGGTAACCATTCTCCCGAATTTCTCCCGACTTCCACCAAGACAACAATATTGGGGACGTGCCTTAAAGGCACTGCCTTTGCGTGCCGGCCCAGTCCCATCATATCTACGGCTTTCACACACACACAAGTGAATGCGAAGCATACTTGGTCAACAGCCATACAGGTCACACTGATGGTGGCTGTATAAACAACTTTAACACTGTTACATATATGCGCCACACTGTGAACCCACACCAAACAAGAATGACAAAAAAATTTCGGGAGAACATCCGCACCGTAACACAACATAAACACAACAGAACAAATACCCAGAACCCCTTGCAGCACTAACTCTTCTGGGATGCTACAATATACCCCCCCCCCCCCCCCCCCCACTTCAACCCCACCCACCTCAACCTCCTCATGCTCTCTCAGGGAGAGCATGTCCCAAATTCCAAGCTGCTGTTTTGAGGCATGTTAAAAAAAATTATGCACTTTGTGATTTCAATAATAAATATGGCAGTGCCATGTTGGCATTTTTTTCCCATAACTTGAGTTGATTTATTTTGGAAAACCTTGTTACATTGTTTAATGCATCCAGCAGGGCATCACAACAAAATTAGGCATAATAATGTGTTAATTCCACGACTGTATATATCGGTATCGGTTGATATTGGAATTGGTAATTAAGAGTTGGACAATATCGGAATATCGGATATCGGCAAAAAAGCCATTATCGGACATCTCTAGTTATAACATTATGGGCAAAAAATAAATATAAAATTATCGCTGTTTCCGGACTTCTCTCCTCTTCTATGGACACCATAGATTGCATTTCCTCGTGCTCTTTCAGCATTTCCTCAGTTATCTTGAGGAAAACATCAGTAGAAGAGAAAGTAAAATCGAATACTAGGAGCTCACCTACTTTTTCTTTCATTTTTGAGTGCCAGGTGTGCCCTTCTTCTTTTTCTGTTTTTTTTTTTGCAGGTTCTGGCTCAATCTTTTGTCCACTTGAGGATGTTCATAATTTTTGTGATCCCATTTTGATTTCATTCCAGCTAAACTCCAACCAAAACCTAGCTTCTTTAAAGTTAGAATCATCCAAATGATCACTTTTCTCTCGCTTGGTCTGTCCCATTTTGTGTGAGTCAATGTGACTAGCGAGGTCTATACTTTCCTCATACTTGTCATGGTCTGTTACACCAGATCTTGTCTTGTTTTGAGTTTGTTGGCGTTTTCCTGTGTTTAGTGTTTTAGTTTCTGTCTTGCGCTCTTATTTTGGTGACACATTCACCTGCAGTGATTTTATCTCCTGCCTCTAAGTGCTTATTCCTGGCACTTTTACTATTTACAGTCCAAGACTATTTAAGTTGTGCGAATGCTACCTTTGGTTTAGTTTGTATGTTTGTACATTGTGTACGCTTCTCCTGCCGCACGTTTCACCCGTGTAAGTCTTTGCTGTGCTCCAGTATTCCTTTGTTGTTGTTTTGTAGTCTGCTCAGTTTAGTTTAGTTTTGTTTTGCATAGCCTTCCCAATATTCCAATGTTTCCACGTTGCCTCCTTGGTTTTCTGCATTTTGGGATCATGTCAATTCTCGCTACTATGCGACCTTAGCGTCAGGATATTCCCATCATTTGGACAAGTATGCAAGCTGACCCATTCTTTAGTAGTATTGCTACAATCGGCAACAATATATCTAGCAGACATATGGTACCGTAACTCGGACATGGGGGAGCTTAGGAAAAAAAAAAAAAAAAGACTCCTTTAATGCGTCCTATAATCCGGTGCGCCTTTTGTATGAAAATAGACCTGACTAGACCGCTCATCGGCAGTGCGCCTTATAAGCCGGTGCGCCCTATGGTCCGGCAGATGGCAATAAGAGCCCATCAACACGAACGAACGAGCGAGAATGATGTGACCGCGTGATGTAAATAAACAAAAAGATGATGTCCGACCTCGTTTGCTCCTCACCACAATCACAACAATGGGTCTGTTGCTTGTGCAATATTCTTTGTTATAAATGTGATCAACGAGAGCTGCTTTGTTACTTTTTGCTTTTTCATGCACTCAACATATTACTAAAGTTGAAAAGATATGTTGTCATTTATCCACATCTCTGGTGGATATTTGTTCTTAGTCTGTTTCTTATGTCAGAATTACCAATTTCGAGAGAAAAAATAGCCCTGCAATGCAAAAAGGCAAATGTCCACTGTCCAGGACTCTGGTTCCCAGGAGGCTATATAAAGTAATATCTCCAATTAAAGCCTTGTCCTCTTTGCACTTCATGTAAACTAACATCCGGGCAATTGATAGCACATACGGTAATATAGCTCATTCATCCATTCATTTCTACCGTTTGTCCCTCTCCGGGTCAAATCATTTTAATAAAATTAGCCTTGATTAATTCTAGAATGTACCAATAAAGACGAGCGGAGCCCCTTTGGCCCCACTTTTTGGACAGCTAGTGAGTGACAATTGAGTATAGTATTATTATTGTTCCAATAAAGTTTCCTTTTTTTTAATTTAAAATTACATACATACAGAGTTAATTTGAGAGTTTTTTCATTAAAAAACATGGAACTTTCACTTTGGTTCACTTAGCTGAGATTGGTTGGTCGTGAGTTCAAACCCCGGTCGAGTCAGACCAAAGACTATAAAAATGGGACCCATTACCTCCTTGCTTGACACTCAGCATCAAGGGTTGGAATTGGGGGGTTAAATCACCAAAAATGATTCCGGGCGCGGCCACCGCTGCTGCTCACTGCTCCCCTCACCTCCCAGGGGGTGATCAAGGGTGGTGGGTCAAGTGCAGAGAATAATTTCCCCACACCTAGTGTGTGTGTGACAATCATGGGTACTTTAACTTTAACTTTAACTTATGTTAGCACTTTAGCACTCGCTAAAACCCCGTTTCCATTTTGCAGTTTGCATTCTTTTGCACTTCTATTTGTAAATGCATCGCTCTGGGAAAGAAGTGGTGGAGCAGAGCTACACACTTAACTGAAGGCTGATTGGACGACAAGTATTGTTCACTCGCCTACCTAAACTGTAGTTTTTGCGTAGGTCTGTATTTCACCCAAACATACATTTTCTTCTCACTTTTGTAACAGTTTGGTTTCAATTAGGGGTGTCCCAATCCAATATTGACATTGGATATTGGTCTGATATCAGCAAAAAAACAAGTATTGGCCTGCATCTACATTTTGGATATAAGCTGTGATACAAGCAGTCCTGCAGAGCGTTTACCTGACAGCCAGTTAACATTTGCATTTCCTCCCATAAACACACAATGTTGGTCTTTACTTGTAATTTAGTGGAGTCGTTTACAAAAGGTAAACATGCTCGGCTACTAGGAGCTAGCAGATACGCTGCAGCAAAGCACACAATAGCACACAAGCTAGACATGTAATTAGTGTCCTTAATTGAACAAAATTGCAGTGTTAAACACAACATTGCCAATAGGAACAATTATCACATAATTATAATTGCATATTGCTCACGGATACAAAGGCTCCAAGGCAGAGCCCAGCAGGCACAAGACATTAAAACAACATTGAGAATTTGTTGAATTAGGTCCTGACGTTGAGCAACTCAAACCCAACGTTAAAACCACGTGCTTTTTGACGACGTTTAGTCAATGTTGGGTTCTGACGTTGAATTTTGGTCATTTCCCAACCGATATTCTAAAACACAAATACAACGTTAAAACAACGTGCTATTTGACGACATTTATTCAATGTCAGGTCGTGACATTGATTCGACTGTTGACATTTGGTCATTTCCCAACCAACAACATAGATCCAACGTAAGACATCAACATTGTCTCAATTTACAAATACAACTATTTTGCAACTTGTTTCAAAGTCAGTTATATGTATAATCAACGTTGTATCTGTCAGGCTTGCCCCTGACAGTTTGGTTGTGTTTTAGTTTTTCCTCTGTGTGTAGTATTTCCTGTCAGCGCTCTTGTTTTGGTTCTGTTTCCTGTTTGTCTCCCTGAGTGCTGTGTCCCCTCAGCTGTGGCTGATTGGCACCTGGCCACACCTGGTGTCAATCAGCCAGCTGCTATTTATACCTGCCTTACCCTCCAGTCACTGCTGGATTATTGTCATTGTCGCTAATACTTGTTGTCACTACTACCTGTAATAATAATTGTCGTTGTAGCTCTGTCTACTTTTGTTCACACTGCTCATGTCATAGTTCCTTCGTGTCACAGTAAGTGTTTTTGTTTCTTGTCCACAGTTAGCATTTTTGCTATTTTAGTTCATAGCCAAGTTTGTTCTCCGCCTTGTGCGCGCCTTTTGTTGTTACCCTTTTGTTTGTTTTTTTGCTATAGTGTTTAATTAAATCATGTTTTCTTGTACCAAGCCTGCCGCCATCTCTGCATCTTGGGGTTCGTCACCAACAAACTCTGACAGTATCAATGTCTTGTGCCTGCTGGGAGCATATTAGAAAGTATCCAGTAACAAACGTGTCTGCATCATTCAACTTCATGAATTATTGGGGCCACTAGATGTCGTCATAAAAACAATTGCCACTCCACTTCAATTTACAGACAGATTAGTGTTTTTCATACTTACCATTGCTCTCTGCGTAATTCCACTTCATCAAACCTTTTATAACATTCCACACTTTAAAGAAAAAAAAAAGTATGTATAATTTGTGCTGATATCGTATGGGATCAATATCAGTATCTGCAATATATAATAATAAGGCTCCAATATCGGTATGGTATTGGACGTTAAAATGTTTTATTGGGACACTCTTAGTTTTATTGGATACTTGCAATATTGATTGTTGTATTTTCAAATCTTTACTGAAGAATATAAAAGCATGTTGGCTGTTGATACATAAAAGTCTAGCAACACTTCGGCCTGGTTTTGACGTTTAGAGTCCAGGTATAGACACACTCTTTAAAAGAATGTGATCAGGCAACGTTTTAATTGTGGCCGATCAAGTCAACCTTTCTAGACAGGCGAGCAGACAGGGCACCCTGGTCACGCCGCATTGGGCCCACCACTGGGATCAAGCATTTCCGCTGCTATCTTGTCGCCTCACACACACACACACACACGCACACACACACACATACACACACACACACATAGGAGGATCTGGAGGGATCAATTTCACGGAATCACACGGCCAGCTTCGGTTTCCCAGGCGCTCCTCACGCGCTCCGCCGACGCTTCCTCCAGCTGACTCCTGACCCTGGCCGCCATTAGCGAGGTCAGAGGAGTCAGCAACCCTTTGCTTGCTGCTGGAGGGCCTGACACCCCCTCTCCAAAAAAAAGTATTCTGACTATTAAGTCTGTCTGTCTTTTTTCCCCCTCTCCGCCCGTCACTCCCAAGGCGTAAGGCCAAATGTCAAACGTTAAAAGCTGTTCAGGCTCGTTATGGAATTAGCGAGGGAAGGGGAGGGATTGGACTTTGGCGTGAACGTGCGGCGCCTTTTTTTTTTTTTTTTTTTTTACAAGACTTCAAGCCTAACAGTTGTGATGGTTCCCAACATGGTGGAGACACTTTTTGGCAAGAAAAGTAGCGTCGCAGTACCTGAAGGGTACCTATGACTGCCCCTCAGCTTGTAACTGAGACATAACTTCATTTCAATGTGTAATTGCTTCGTGGTATTGCTACACCAGAGGGTCTCAAACTTTTCTTTTTTTTACCAAGAACCATCTCAGAAAACATTTGGCTCTCCAAGTACCACCATAATGCCCAACATTATGGTGGTAACAAGAAAGTTTGATCATATTACGCCTATACTGGCTCACCTGCACTGGCTTCCTGTGCACTTAAGATGTGACTTTAAGGTTTTACTACTTACGTATAAAATACTACACGGTCTAGCTCCGTCCTATCTTGTCGATTGCATTGTACCATATGTCCCGGCAAGAAATCTGCGTTCAAAGAACTCCGGCTTATTAGTGATTCCCAGAGCCCAAAAAAAGTCTGCGGGCTATAGAGCGTTTTCTATTCGGGCTCCAGTACTATGGAATGCCCTCCCGGTAACAATTAGAGATGCTACCTCAGTAGAAGCATTTAAGTCCCATCTTAAAACTCATTTGTATACTCTAGCCTTTAAATAGCCCCCCTGTTAGACCAGTTGATCTGCCGTTTCTTTTCTTTTCTCCTCTGCTCCCCTTTTCCTTGAGGGGGGGGGCACAGGTCCGGTGGCCATGGATGAAGTGCTGGCTGTCCAGAGTCGGGACCCGGGGTGGACCGCTCGCCTGTGCATCGGCTGGGAACATCTCTGCGCTGCTGACCCGTCTCCGCTCGGGATGGTGTCCTGCTGGCCCCACTATGGACTGGACTCTTACTATTATGTTGGATCCACTATGGACTGGACTCTCACAATATTATGTCAGACCCACTCGACATCCATTGCTTTCGGTCTCCCCTAGAGGGGGGGGGGGGGTTACCCACATATGCGGTCCTCTCCAAGGTTTCTCATAGTCATTCACATCGACGTCCCACTGGGGTGAGTTTTCCTTGCCCGTATGTGGGCTTTGTACCGAGGATGTCGTTGTGGCTTGTGCAGCCCTTTGAGACACTTGTGATTTAGGGCTATATAAATAAAGATTGATTGATTGATTGATTAAAATACAGTAGCACAGTAGGGCTAAGTAGTCATTAAAAACAAGGCATATGTCATGATCCGTGGCCCGGATCATGTTTTGTTATTTTCTGTTAGTTTTGGACACCCTTAGGTCCTGTTTGTGCACCTCTGGGTTTGTTTTAGTTTCCATGGGGATTAATTGGGTTCACCTGCCTCTGGTTAGTGGTCGGCACGCTCACCTGTTGTCGACCACTAATCAGAGAGCTATTTATTCACCTCTCTCGCCACACTCGTCCTGGCTTCATTGTTTGCTGTACGCAACAGGTTACGTTGATATTTCTTGGCTTCTAATTTATGCCAAGTTTGTACGATCGGCACGTTTTCCCTTCTACGTGTTTTCTGTTTTTGGTACGTGTTTTGAAGATTAAATCATGTTCCTACCTGCACGCCTTGTCCGGAGTGGTCCGTCTGCATCCCGGGGGAACGAACCCCGCAGTAAGCTTTGACCCCCCCGCCGTGACAGCAGAGGTATATTTAATATTTTTAGCCACAGTTTGAACAGTAACACTGTGCTTGAATATAGGAAAATAAAACCGTTTTTTAAGCGAGTGATTATTTGGTATCCCACTAGATCAGGGGTGTCAAACGTACGGCCCGAGGGCCGCATCAGGCCCGCGAACAGGTTTTATCCGGCCCGCGGGATGAGTTTGCTAAGTATAAAAATGAGCCTGAATTTTTTGAATGAAAAAACTGCTGTTCTAAATGTGTCCACTGGATGTCGCAACAGCAATTTTTTGTATCTTTGTAGATGATGCTACATATGTACAAAATAAACCACATGTTGTTAGTACATCAGTCAGGGAAAATGATCAAACTACATAAATAAAATCCTGTAATTCGATTTTGATATCATTTTTTTCATTATGATTGATTTAAAATTATCACCAATGTGTTGACTGATGAACATTATCACATAATTTACTCAGAAAATATAAATAACGACAAATAAATTATTAACCGCAACATGCAAGTGTAAAAAAAACCCAACAGCATTATGATTTGTACATTTGTGCTCGTTCTATTTTTAAACAAAGAAAACAATCTGAAGTTTTCTTTATTTTTAAGTTATCGTGCCGTGATTTTACCAGTCCGGCCCACTTGGGAGTAGATTTTTCTCCATATGGCCCCCCATCTAAAATGAGTTTGACACCCCTGCACGAGATGGAGCCCGCGTACCACAGAATACCTGCACTACACAGTTGACTGCCCATTTGTTATGATATATATTTTTACTAACAAATCGATGGATAACTTGCTCAAGGAATCATAGGTCAAGGAGACAAGTGCACTGGCATTTTAATTTACAAACCCCATCATTGTACAAACTTCCCGATTTATGAACCTCAAGCCGACTAAAAATATACTTTGGTGTACAAACCTTGTCTCCATGTATGAAAATGTCCATCCACCCAGACATTTTGTGCCTGGCACCACATCCATAATGGGCGGGCTGATCTATTCCCGGTGCTCATTCAGTCTTAGCTACTTTTATACTTGGTTTACTTTTTTAATGTTTTTTAATCTTTTTTTTTTTTTTTTACGAAATATTTTCTCATTTTGCTAGCTCAATATGAGTCCAAAGCATGCAATGGACAAGCGATGTGTGGTTTGAAACAATCAGGAAGTATCCACAGCGTTGTCGACACTGCCTTATTCCGCACTTGCCCTTTTTTCCGCTGTACGCAAAGTGGATTTTTTTATTTTTTATTCCTACTCCTTTTTAGTGACCTGGCTGTTAAAGTGTGTGTGTGTGAGTGTGTGTGTGTGTGTGTGTGTGTGTGTGTGTGTGTGTGTGTGTGTGTGTGTGTGTGTGTGTGTGTGTGTGTGTGTGTGTGTGTGTGTGTGTGTGCAAATGAAGATAGTTGAGCTCTTTGTTGTTGTTTTGACTTTGTTATTGAACATGAAGTTGATCCATCACTCCCTTATTATATTTGTTTGATATGATATACAGTACTGTATTGCACTTTTTATTGTGTTCAACATATACAAACGTTTGCTTAAATATAGACTTTTGTCAAAACTATCTATTCATATTCACATAAATTCTTAAGGAGAAATTTGCTTCAATATACAAACTTTTCTATTTACGAACCCTGTTCAAGAACCAATTAAGTGGTGGTTCCACTGTAGATATTTAGGTGTTTTTGATGCCAAGTATATATTCTGACATGATCAGGTCATATTACAGTTTCAAATGTATGCAATTCCATGAAGTTATTTTTCTTTTGCACGCGAGCAATCTCAATCTCCAATTAAGATAAAAGTCACCTTGTGCTCTTTGCTCTTGTCCACTTTCACTTGCTTTAGTCGCTACTCTGGCCGCACAGCAGACCGCTTCACCCACTCCAGACACCAGGCGCCCCCGAACCCTCTCAAATCAAAGCAGCGAGAGTCAGAGGACGCCCCCAGCAGGTAGTGTGTGTTCTCCCTCCCATCCACCTGTCCCACTCAGCTATCAAGTGTTCCAGACGTGAGGGATGAGGGGGATTAGACGGCCGCTTGGAACATCACAGACGTATTTTCTTCTTACGAAAAAAAAAAGAAAACCCACACAGATGTGATGTTTGAAACGTCAACGGCTGCTCAGCCAGTCTGTTGTCTGGAACGGTCTGCCACAGGTGCCCCACCAGAACACCCCCTCCCCTTTTTTCTACATGAACTCACAGCTCAACTTACTGTATTTGATGTATTCACTTTAAATGACACAGATGGCCGGCTCACTTGATTCAACAATAAACAGCAATGTTTTTAAACCATTATTCTTATATTCATGTAAATGTAAAATAGATTAAATAATATAAATCATTAAATAATGCAAATAATTAATATAAGTAAATATGATTAAAGTATTAATAAATGCATTAATAATATATTTTTAATATTTATACATTTTATTATTTTGACATTAAAGTAGGTGATTTCCCCATCAGTATTTTTAAACCCTTATTGTAATATATCTTTCAAATAAATGTATTAATAAATATAGTAAAATAATTAAATTAGGGTTATTTAAGTGAACAATTATATATTTTTAAATCGTCACAAAAGTAGGTGACTTCCCTGTCGGTATTTTTAAACCACTTTTAACTTTTGTTTAGTTATTTCAAGTACTATTTTATGTTAAATATCCATCCATCCATCCTTCGGGGTCGCGGGGGGCGCTGGAGCCTATCTCAGCTACAATCGGGCGGAAGGCGGGGTACACCCTGGACAAGTCCCCACCTCATCACAGGGCCAACACAGATAGACAGACAACATTCACACTCACATTCACACACTAGGGCCAATTTAGTGTTGCCAATCAACCTATCCCCAGGTGCATGTCTTTGGAGGTGGGAGGAAGCCGGAGTACCCGGAGAGAACCCACACAGTCACGGGGAGAACATGCAAACTCCACACAGAAAGATCCCGAGGCCGGGATTGAACTCACGACTACTCAGGACCTTCGTATTGTGAGGCAGACGCACTAACCCCTCTTCCACCGTGCTGCCCTATGTTAAATATATTACTTTAAATTACATTACTTCAATAGATTAATTATAAATAATTTTTTTTTCAATATATGTTTTTATTGCAAATGTTTATTATTTAAAAAATGTAAAGAAGATGTTTGTGAGGTGATGATCACTCTTCTTTTATAATATTTTTTTAGTAGAATTTTCTACAAGACACACTAATTAATTTAAAGTGTGTCTTTGTGTTCCTATTTTTTATCCATCAATGTTATGAAAATAAGTTTTTTTCCACGGTAATAATATTGCATTGTAAGTGCAACACGGCAGCCATCTTTGTGGAGTTGGCCCTTGTAATGGAATGTAGCGCTTTTGAGGTTTTTTTTACATGATATCATTTCTTATTCTCCAAAGACATGCACCTGGGGATAGGTTGATTGGCAACACTAAATTGGCCCTAGTGTGTGATTGTGAGTGTGAATGTTGTCTAAAGTTAAAGTTAAAGTACCAATGATTGTCACACACACACGAGGTGTGGCGAAATTATTCTCTGCATTTGACCCATCACCCTTGATCACCCCCTGGGAGGTGAGGGGAGCAGTGAGCAGCAGCGGTGGCCGCGCCCGTGAATCATTTTTGGTGATTTAACCCCCAATTCCAACCCTTGATGCTGAGTGCCAAGCAGGGATGTGTCTATCTGTGTTGACCCTGCGATGAGGTGGCGACTTGTCCAGGGTGTACCCCGCCTTCCGCCCGATTGCAGCTGAGATCCAGAAAATGGATGGATGGATGGATAATTTCTTATTCTCATGAAAAATGTCAAAACTAAAAGGCTCTAACAGGTTGTTTATGTCAGCATAGTCGTGGTGGGGACATGCCTGTTGGGGTACGAGGCACAGAATAGTGTCAGTGGGTCAACTTCGACACTTTTTTCACAACTTGTGTGCGTGTGTGTGTGTGTGTGTGTCTGTGTCACCAGGCCAAACAAGTCAAGAGAACTGCTAACAGGGGAAGCAACAAGGGCAAACAAAGACACCACATCCAAACCTTCACAAAGGACAATACTGGTAAAGGTCTCACACACACACACACACGCAAACGTCAAGGCACAATAGCGGGGTGTCGCTCACGTCTCAGAGCAGGATTATCCGCTGCTTCCTTTCGCTGTTCCTCAAAACAATGACAAGCCTCCACATATTGTTTGGGTTTTGCCTGACGCTAACCCGGCAGACGCCTTCACTTTAGCACATTAGCATTTCTCGCCAATTTGTTGCCATTTGTCGCTTTTGTTTATTGTGCGATATTGCTGTTGATTACACAACAATTGCCTGCATTTTTGAAAATTATGCTTTTGTGCGTTTAATGCTTACATTTTGAAAACAACAGGTTGAAACATCTTGTTTCAAAAGTGACATCTCCATCTGTTCTGCAATGCAAATTAAAATGACAGTGTTGTCATGTGATATCACAAACCCCAAAACCAGTGAAGTTGGCACGTTGTGTAAATAAAAACAGAATGCAATGATTCGCTAATCCTTTTCAACCTATATTCAATTGAATAGACTGCAAAGACAAGATACTGGAAAACTTTGTTATTTTTTGCAAATATTAGCTCATTTGGAATTTGATGACTGCAACATGTTTCAAAAAAGCTGGCAAAAGTAGCAAAGAAGACTGACAAATTATTGATCCACAAGGGAAATTCTCCCACACAGTAGCTCAGTTGCAAAGGATGGAAAGGGTAAGAATGGAAAGGATAATGCACACAAAGGCACAAAAAGAGGGCAAAAACAAACGGTATAAAGTAGACTAAAAATGCATCCAAGCAACGTAATCATGAACGCCCCTGCTTATTCCAGCATGGCTTCATAGCAAAAGAGTGCGGGTACTAGACTGGCCTGCCTGTAGTCCAGACCTGTCTCCTATTGAAAATGTGTGAAGTGTCAAATACCACAATGGAGACCCCAGACTGTTGAACAAGCAAGAATGGGAAATAATTATAATTCCACCTGAAAAGCTTCAAAAATGTGTCTCCTCAGTTCCCAAACATTTACTGAGTGTTGTTAAAAGGAAAGGCCATGTAACACAGTGGTAAAAATGCCCCTGTGCCAACTTGTTTGCAATGTGTTGCTACCATTAAATTCTAAGTTAATGATTATTTGCAAAAATAAATTAAGTTTCTTAGTTCGAACAATAAATATCTTGTCTTTGCAGTCTATTTAATTGAATATAAGTTGAAAAGGATTTGCAAATCATTGTATTCTGTTTTTATTTACAAATTACACAACATGCCAACTTCACTGGTTTTGGGTTTTCTACAATTTTTGCAGGTTTCTTTTAGTGCCAAAACTGTTGGCGCATTGCAAAAATCGCCAGAACCAGTTCACTGCTTGTCGAACTCAATAGCCTTTTTCCTTAGAAACTAATTAGCATTAGCTCTTCAGCAATTGCACTTGTTTTGCTTTTTTACTTACATGACGTTGTTTTTGATCATTGTGTCCTTTTACCATTAGCTACAGGGAAGCGCCGTAGGTTTTTTTTCTTAGCGCTTATTTTTTTTGCTGTAAATTCCGAAAAAAAAGTTCGGACAACATGCAGACATTTTTGTGTGTGATTGTTTTGACAACGTTGTTGTCATCTATACGGTATATTCTGACATCATAACCCGAACTGTTACAGTTTACAGAAAATGCCAAATTGCTATATCGCAGAATTATTTTTTTTTTTTTTACCTTGTGCCCTAAAATACCTAACGAACAACAACACCCCACAGATGTCGGATGTGCACAACATCCAGCACAGATAATTATTGAAATCCTTGTTGTACAATTACTTTCAGCACAACAGTAGTTGTCTTGCCGACAAGCGCTACCCCCAAAAGGTGGAAAAATAGCGGCGTTTACAGGCCCTGGCAAATGACGACTAATTACACCCCTTATTTGTAACGTTTGTTTTGCTGTTGAGGCGACTTCCTAAACGTCATCCATCAGCGTCGCTCTGTCATCATGGCCGCCCGGCGTCACTCGTCAGTCATGCAGACGCAAGGCTGGCTTTTTTTTTTTTTTTTTTGCAGGAAGTTCAAACCCAAACAAACAAAGCACCTGATGATGACATGTGTGGGCTTTTTTCTTCCTAAACTCATTAAATGGTCTGGTTCCGGGCCAAATGATGGTATGACATATTTTGTAAAAGTTCTCATGGGAACTATTAAGAAAAATATAAGAACCAAGATCAGATCCAAGCGCAGTTTTCACTAAAACCAGGATTGTTTTTGGGCCTGAGTGCGAGATTCAAGTTGGTGGCCTGATTTCCAAAGGAAGGGGGTGGTTGGGGGTGGGGGAACGAGTTGGGCGTCCATCCCTCCCTCACCTTCAAAGGCCCCCCTCCACCCCTGAAAGGCCCGACTAATCACAACATGTGATGAGACCGCTTAGAACAAAGACGAAGGGGCAGAAAATAACAGCGTGGGAACTCTGGGTGAACTTGAAATACAACAAATGAACACAACACAGACCCCCCCCCCCCCCCACCACCACCACCACCACAACCCCCACCCTCTCACTGCCCTGCCGTACTCGCCCCTCCCTTCTCCCCTCCGCCCTACCTACACGTACTAATGTGGATGCACACCTGTGTTTATTGTGACAAGAGATTCAGGTTGCACCGCCTCGCACATGCATGAGCGTGACTCTCTCTGCACACACACACACACACACACACACACACACACATATACACACACACACAGTCTCAACAGTGAGATGAAAAGGGTCGCCTAAATGCTTCCTTTCATTATAGGAGGCCTTCTTGATTATTATTGCCACTTCATTTGCCTCGTAAGGTCTCATGCTGGAGCTGTTCCTAATCATTTGGTTGTCTTGTTTATTGTTGAACGAATATTTTGCTGACACTGTCAGCCTCTTTAAAACAGCCAGTTCTCCAAATACACTCTTGCATTTGAATCTCATACGTTGTTGAATGAAGACATTGCTGACAGTGTCAGTCAAAACTGAGCATCTTTGAATCAAAATGGCCAGTTTTTCAATGAAACTTTTGAATTGAATCTCAGATTTTTTTAAATGAAACCTTAAGAAGAGCATCTTAAAAATAAATACCGTAAATAAAGTACAATGAAATTGTAACAATATAATAAATCTCACATTTTGAATGAAACCCTTACTGACAGTGTCAGTCAAAACTGAACATCCTTAGATTAAAATTGACAATTTTTCAATGGAACTCTTGTATTGAATCCCGCATTTTTGGAATGAAGCCCTGAAATGAGCATCTTTAAAATAAAACGACCAGTTTCTTAATGGAATGCTTTTATTGAATCTCACATTTTGAATAAACCCTTGCTGACAGTGTCAGTCAAAACTGAACATCTTTAGAATAAAATGGCCAGTTTTTCAATGGAACTTTTGTATTGAGTCTCACATTTTTTTTAATGAAACCCTAAACTGAGCATCTTTAGTTTAAAACGACCAGCTTTTCGATGGAAGTCTTGAATTAAATCTCACATTGTGAATGAAACCCTCACTGACAGTGTCAGTCAAAATTAAAAATATAGTAATTTTTCAATAGAATTATTGTATTGAATATTTTTTTTAATGAACACTCTGCTGACAGTGTCAGTCAAAACTGAGTAGAGGTGGGGGAAATAATCGATTTTTAGATTAATCGCAATTCGGACGTGGACAATTATAAAATCGATTAGTAAACGTCAATAATTAAGAATTGATTTATTTATTGTAAACAATGTAATGCAGACCGTATGTAAAATTTGGCTGGATTTAGCTAGCCACCTCACCGAGAGATCCAACCAGGGCATTTATGTTCCAGTTTTACACACATTTAATACAACATAATAAATGTGATGGTGATTAATGTAAGTGTTTCTTATTACAAATGCACTGTTTTTAAATGTTGCAAGTGATAAACACTTATTTAGTGAAATGAAAAAATATATAAAACTGCATCAATTTATATAAAGATGCATCAATAATAGATTTTTTATCGAATCGTAGCTCCTGAATCGAAATTGTAATCGTATCGTGAGGTGCCCAAAAGATTCCCAACTCTAAAACTGAGCATCTCTAATTCAAAACAGCCAGTTTTTCAATTGAACTTTTGTATTGAATCCCATATATTTTTGAATGGAACCCAGTCAGAACTGAACATTAAAACACAGTTTTTCAGATGAAATATTGCACTGAATCACACTGTAATAATAATAATAATAATAATAATAATCATCATTGGTGCCATGTCAAAACTGAGCATCTAAAGGAGCAATAAGCAACTATACAACTTTCATAAAATAGTTTCATATTTTTGAGGATGATACATGGACTTACAACTAGTTGAATGACTGTCTGTCATGGCCTAAGGGGGTCTGTATCACTTTCACTGGCACTTAGCAACTTTGAGGAGGGTGGTAGGAACCCTGCCACACAAAAAACTACAAATATGCAGACTGCTTTATGACATACAGTATGTCCCTTCCTCCTTTTCCCATTCGTTACAAAGACGGAAGTCGATGCGAACGCCTACGTGCAATTACTGCTGTCATGGCTGAAGCTGTAAAACAACAACAAATGAAAGTTTTGTCTTAGGGGACAAAAAAAAAAGAAAAAGGGAGGCTACCCGGATAAAAGGTCAGTCAAGGCCCGGCTTTCACTCGCTGGCATTAGCTCAAAGATGAGGAGGGATTTCAGACCGATGATGTCTTGGCTCTGTTCCTGCTGAACTAGTAAGTGACTTTCAATGCTCAAATCAAAATGCTAATGTTAGTTGTCGGAAACTAAAATAAATAGCCACCAGCTCGTTAGTCCGCAGTTCCACATTGACACGACCAGCCACGCAACAAACTTAAAAGTATTGTATAAAGAAAAGATGACTGCAAACGGCAAATATAAAGTTTGAGTAAAATATGTAGTAGGTTCCTCCTGTGGAAAGATCATCATACTGAATCATTGTGGTATTATTGTGTCAGTTTATATGTACGTGACATTAGTTTCTGACGATTTACGACGCCATGCGCTGGTCCTCTTGGGAAATGTGGTCTTCCTTCAGGCAAAACACTACTTTGGTCCACTGGCGCCGCCAAAATCAACCAAGACTGAGAGTTGTTAAGTGGGGCTTTAAAATTGCCAGTTTTTTAATGAATGTCTCAAGTTGGATTTCGTCTTAATAATCACGATACTGTCTAATGAAACCCTTGCAGACAATCTCAATCAAAGCTGAGCATCTTTTCCTTTAAAATGGTTGATTTTTTTATGAAAGTTTTATAATGCCTGCTCAGTGGCCTAGTGGTTAGCAGTGTTGGGACTAACTGTAACGCCGTTAGTTTCAGCGGTAACTAGTAATCTAACGCGTTATTTCTTATATTCAGTAACTCAGTTACCGTTACTACATGATGCGTTACTGCGTTATTTTACGTTATTTTTTATGTATTATCGGCTAGAAACAGAAGATCTGAGTGTGTTTTATTGCAGCGCTGCAGTGTCGTCCTTCTGAATCTCTTGTGTCACAAGAGGCGTGCTTTGTGTGTGTCTGGGTGTGGGTGTGGGTGTGGGAAGGGGAGGGAAGGGGGGGGGGGGGGGGGGTGCGCGATACAAGGTAAACCGTTGGCCAACCAAAAAGTAACCACAGAACACTACATTTATTTATTAGTGTTCTGTGGTTACTTTTTGGTTGGCCAAGCGGACGTGACGACAGGCTGTCCTCACTCAGGCTGGAAATTGGGAGAAATTTGGGAGAATGGTTGTCCCGGGGAGAGGCACTGAAATTCAGGAGGGTTGGCAAGTATGAGATATTCTCACTTCTTTTCTTTTGTGGAGCACAAAGAAAAGAAAATTTTAGTTAAATGTAAGTTGTGTCTTGGATCAAAGATCCCGTCTACTGCCCAAAACAACAATTCAAATCTGCCTGGTTAGGCTTTGTGTATGTCACGTGTGCCTTCCTTAGGTGAAGCCAGGTTTACAGCTATGTTGTTATTAGGCTGTTTGTTACTTATGTATGTTATGTTGCAGCTATTTAAAATAGTTTTGTCAATTTGTTCTGGCCTAAAATAAATTGGCCCTTTGAAACATATCTTTGTCTTTGTGTGTTGTATGTAGACCACATTGCTTAGCAGAGTTCAGTGATACAAATGCATGTCAAGTTGATCAACACATTGTATTATTCTCCAGTGCAATAACAGTACTGAAATGAAGGCTAAAAGGGCATTAATGGGAGCTTTAAAAAAAAAAAAAAGTAGAAGAGGTGTCCGCCCTGAGATCGGTAGGTCGTGAGTTCAAACCCTGGCCAAGTCATACCAAAGACTATAAAAATGGGACCCATTACCTCCCTGCTTGGCACTCAGCATCAAGGTTGGAATTGGGGGTTAAATCACCAAAATTATTCCTGGGCGCGGCCACCGCTGCTGCTCACTACTCCCCTCACCTCCCAGGTGGTGAGGGTGATGGGTCAAATGCAGAGGATAATCTCACCACACCTAGTGTGTGCAATCATTGGTACTTGAACTTTAACTTTTTAATAAAAGTCACATGACGTTAACATGAGACCCCCGAACCCTTTCTGTTGTATACAAACACTGAATGGAACTGTTTGGGGTCCTTCATCCTAGATCTGAGGATGATGATGATGATGTGGAACCTCCAGGGTGTTTGGGTGAGGAGGCAGGCAGGGAGGGATGGTGGTAGTGGGTAGCTTCCTCTGGCTGCGGTGGCGCTCCCGTCTCCGCTGCTGGGCTGAGTCGGGATTGGATTACAGGTTCACACGCTGCCTGCAGACCTCCCGTCTACCAATTGCTCCATTCATTGCAGTGCGGGGACGGCCCGCCGGCCCCTGATTGGTTATCAGCGCCGGTCGGGGGAACTTTCCCACGGCCAACGCGTGCTGACAGCCGGCCAGCCACTCCTCATCATCGCTACGCACACGCAAACACACACACGCACACATGCGCACACACGTACGGGGAGGGAGGGGTCAGAAAGGCATGGACAGAAAGTCTATTGGACCGCTGTCAAAGTTTCTCCAAAGATCCTCAATGCATGAGGAAGATGTGTCACTCTTTGACTTTTCAAGTCTCACAATTCTAGCTTTTTTTGCTTCAGGCCCTAAAACACAGCAGCCCGCTCCTGTCACACAGAGGATCTTTGACTAATGTTTTTATAATAGGTACTAAAAAAAACAGAGTGGCATGTCACATAGAAGATCTTTAACTAAAGTTTGTGTAATAGGTTCTAAAAAAAAAAAAAGCAGAGTGGCATTTCACACAGAGAATCTTTGACCAGTGTTTTGTTATAGGTCCTAAAAAAACCCCCAGAAGAATGGTCCTGTCACTTAGAGGATCTTTTTCTAACTTTCTTTGCAGCATGCGTTTTTGAAGTTGACTTACTGTATGTGCTAAAAAAAAAAACAGCAGTGTTCCAGTCATATAGAAGGATCTTTGACCTATGTTTTTGCTGTAGGTCCTTAAAAACAGCACAGCAATCTTGACATATAGAAGATAATTCACTAATGTTGTTGCATTAGGTCCATAAAAACTAAGGGTTTCTGTCATAGAGAGGATCTTTGACTTATGTTTTTGCAGGAGGTCCTTGAAAACAGCAGATCGTTACTGTCATACAGAGCATCTGCGGCTGGTGTTTTTGCTGTAGTTCTAAAAACACAGCATGTCACTTTTGCTGTAAAGACGATCTTTGACTAACATTTTTTTTCTTTAGGTCCTTAAAAATAGTAGAAGTTTCTGTCATATAGAGCAGTGCTTTTCAACCTTTTTTGAGCCAAGGCACATTTTTTTCATAAAAAAAATACAGAGGCAAACCACCAGCAGAAAAGGTTAAAAAATGTAACCACCAGGTTGTCGTGCCTTATTTTGAGTTTGTTGTTGTTTCCTGTGTGTATTGCTTTAGTTTCTGTCTTGCGCTATTATTTTGGTGACGTTTCCTGTTTTGTTGGTGTTCTCCTGTAGCAGCTTCACGCCTTCCTTTGAGCGCTATTACCCGCCCCTGCTTTGTTTTCACAATCAAGACTATCTAAGCTGTGCGTACGCTATCCTTCTTTGAGGGGACATTGTTGATTGTCATGTCATGTACGGGATGTGCTTTGTGGACGCCGTCTTTGCTCCACACGCTGTAAGTTTTTGCTGTCGTCCAGCATTCTGTTTTTGTTGACTTTGTAGTCAGTTCAGTTTTACTTTTGTTTTACATAGCCATCCCTATGCTTCAATGCCTTTTCCTAGCGGGACTTGCCTTTTGTTGATTTTTGGTTTAAGCGTTACATACCTTTTTACCTGCACGCTGTCTCCCGCTGTGCTCTGCCTATTGGGATCACGACAAACCATCCTCGACGCGTTCCGACTTCTACAAAGCAATGAACTACCTGCTGCCACCTACTGATATGGAGTATTACATGGTTACCCTGCCAAGCTCTACACAGCACAGGCACTAGACAACGGCACATTATTATGATTATTGATTTGCAAAACATATTTTTTGGACCAATTAGGTGAAGTTGCATAATTTCCCACGGCACACCAGACAATATATCACGGCACTAGTGTGCCGCGGCACAGTGATTGGAAATCACTGATATAGAGGATATTTGACCTATTTTTTTTCAGTAGATCCTTGAAAACAGCAGAATACTCTTGTTATATAGATCATCTTTGACTTATGCTTTTTGCAATAAGTCCTAAAAACAATAAGTGTTTCTGTTATAGAGGATCTTTGACTAGGGCTTTTGTAGTAGGTCTATGGGCCTGATTTACTAAAGGTTTACGTGCACTAAAACATGTGCTAACCTGATAGCACACGCAAAGCTGATCTACTAAACGTGTGCAAAGTCGATTGCGTCTGTTAAAGGGAAGTACACTTTTTTTTTTTAAATTTTGCCCATCGTTCACAATCATTATGAGAGACAAGAACAAACATGTCTTTTTTTTAAAATAATTTTAATATTGGCGACTTTTCCCAGGTGTACTCCGCCTTCCGCCCGAATGCAGCTGGAATAGGCTCCTTATCTTTTTGAAGCTGAACATACGAAGGATGAACTCCTGCTTTTAGAAGCGAGCATGAAGGAAGAGTGAGACGTTGGAGCAGACGGTAGCCGAGAGAGTGAGGGGAAAGTGACGACTCTAAAAATGTGGAACTTGGAGCCAAGTTATGTTGACATAAATGGACTGCTTACCCAAATAAACCGGAAAAAACGTCCCCAGCCAGCTAGACAAAACGCATAACTGTCCATATAATGAGTCACACTTTAAATATTGATCATGATACACGCAGCACACCAGGCTTGTTATTACAACTACAGTACATACACTGTCTGGCTCGCTGTGTACAAACAAAATATGAAATGTGGGCTAATACTTTACAGATACTGTAATATGATTGTTCATGTTTTTCATTCAGTACAGATTGGTGTCCTATCACAGTGCTGTGCATTGCAAACTCAAACGCATTTTGTGTTGACTTAGAAGCTAGCTTATCTCTTTTCATAGTTAGCTTTTACGACGAATACCGTATGCTAGAAAAAGAGTTCCTCAGTGTTCGCTCTTACAATAACAATGTCGCTACAGCTTGGTTATTATACAGGTTACGGGAGGTAAATTAAGTATTGTTGACGGTTTTTGAATGCATTTTGAAGAGACTGCAACAATAAAAAAAAAAAACGTATGTCTTCTTGTCTCTCATAAGGATTGTGAACGATCGTCAAAATTCCCCCCAAAAAAGTGCAGTTGCCCTTTAAGTGAGAGGAATAAGGGGTGCCATCTATTTTGCGTCGCTGTCTTATTATTATGCTAAATATAAACTGATCATCAAAAGACCCACCAATCTGGGAAGAGAAAATGCAAATAATGCGGCACACGCAATGTGATTTATCAAAACTCATCAACGTTTTAGCACGAGTCAGAAGGACGTGCAAACGGACAGTTCCAGAATTGGTGCTTGCGCTGCATAGACGAGAATCCTCTGTCTGATGTGTGTGGTCAACATTTTGGTGGACGGTCAGAAATAAAAATATTAGACATACCATCTGTTCATTAATTTTTTTTCATATAATTTTATAGCTGCTATGTGACTTATGGAGCTGAATTCAATTGATGCGTTTTGGCGCCTTGTTAATTATGCATTTTCTTGCGTTTTTGTAATTCCAGACGCACAAATGCGCTGGTGATACGATCCACAGCCTCACACACAGAATGTGAAAGAAAAAGTAAAGTGTCAGAAAGTGTCAGTGTGCATGTTTCTGATGTCTAACATGCAAATCAGAAGAGGTGTTACAGATTCTAGATGTGTCCTGCTGCACACTGTAAAAACTGTTGCCTAGATCGAACTCAATAAAAATAAGGCAACATTTTCCAAGCAATTTTTGTTAGTTTAGTCAACTAATTGGTATTTTGAGTAAGTAGAACTTAATAATATGCATTTCGATTTATGCAAAAAGATTAAGTTGCGTTTACAGAAAAAGCCAAGAAATTGAGTAAAATCAATGTAAAAAAACATCAGCATATTAAACACACAAGACTTAATTAAAATAAGTAACATTTAAATGAAAAAATAATTTTTGTACTCAATTTTATTAATTTTGACCAAGAGAGAGAGAGAGAGAGAGAGAGAGAGAGTAAATGTTTTAATGCTTGTTTAAGGGGAGTATTTTTTGTTTGCATTGTTTTTTTAGGGCAAACAGAAACACGAGACAGAAAGGCATCACTATGTGGTGCTATGCTAATTGGCTATCCTGGGGCTCTTGCCAACTAGCTGCATGCTCAACCTCCACCTGACAACTGCTGGTTCAGTCAGTTCACATAAAAGTAAACCCAATTTAAGCTTGTACATCAGACTGATCCAAACCTGCTTTTAAACAATACTTACAGTAGTCAGAGATTAGCTCCTGTCCACTCTCTCCCACGTACTCTATGAGGCATCTCACAGTCACATCTCTCTTCTTCACTGCAGAGGCACTTGGGTCCTAGAGTTCAGAGAATAATAATAAATAAATGAATTTTGTTGGCAATTTTACTCCAAATCTGTGATACCGTTATTAGAGCATGATTACAGATTCAGTTTAAACTTTTAAACCACTTTTAACCCACCTGTATCAGTTCCATCAACAAGTTCTTGATGCGCTGCAGTCACTCCTCCTTTTGCACTGAAGAGCTCCAGGAGTTTTGGCGTATACCTGTCCAGTTGTGACATAAATGTTGATTCCAGTGGAACAGCAGTGCACCTTCGGAACGCTTCATTAATCTGTAAGACAGCAAATGTTGACCATTACTGATATTAAGGGTATTAGTATACATTTTCAGGCAAAAAGTGAGTCTAGTATGTCATGTCCAAGTCACAATGGAAACTTGGTCAGGAAAAATAGAATGATAATAGAATAGAATAGAATAGAATAGAAGATATTCTACGAGTCGGTGGTGGCAGGCGCCTTCTTGTATGCCGTGGCCTGCTGGGGCAGCGGGCTGAGAGCGAGGGACGCAAACAGACTGGACAAGTTGGTAGAGAAGGCCAGTAACGTGGTGGGAGTGGAGCTAGACTCTCTGGCGGTGGTGTCAGAGAGGAGAAGTCTAGCATCTTGACAGATGAGAGCAAAGGGATGTATACGAGCATGGGCAACCTACATGAATGCAAGGCAAAGAATTGCTGTGTCCAAAGGTCCCATGGTGCAGTCTGTAATGCTTTAAAATGTCACTCTTGGTTGGTACAACAGTGCTGCACAACTTACAGGGCCATCCCATCTGTCATTGGAGAGAGAGAACAAAAAAGACAAGTTATGGTTCATGTCTAACCTCTTGGATATATAAGCCTGATGAGAGCCCTTTATATCTGTTTTTTTACACCCTAATATACTCATTTGCAGTATTTCCTCTAGATTTTTTTGTAGCCCTGGTGGTCTAAGTTGGTAACCTAGCAACAGTAGGGGGTCTGGGGGCATGCCCCCACGGAAGAAAAATTTGAAAATGTACCCTTTAAATGGTGACTACTGATGAGATTTTTTAGGGGGTGGGGGGTGTTGAGATTGAGACTTACACAATGAGTGTTATTCTTACAAGAGTAGCGTTTTGCCTAGGAGTGTGCATGGACAGCAGGTCTGAGGGGGCTTCAGATAGCTCTGTCAAGTGTACCTAGCTAGCAACTTTGAATGCAAGCTAGTTAAGCAGCTTTAATGTGGCTGCTTATAAACTGAAGAATAAAATATTAAACTACCACGCAAAGAAAACGCTAATTATAAACTTCACAGCTATAAACAATGTTTGGTTGAAGTTAATGAGCTGTTGGAGGTAAGAGCACATTCGAAATGGCGGTCGGCGGGAAAAGTAGTAAACTAAATATAACATTGAACCATGCTTTTGAAAATGTATACATTTAAATCCTGGCAAATACTGACTTTGAACAATATAAATTGTTACTTACATGAGTTCAGTAAAGTGTTTTCCTTGGACTCCGTGAAGAAACGTGTCTGGGCTTGTTCTTCCACAGCTGCATGCAGGTGGGCGGGTCCAGACGTTTTAGGTCTGATATAAACCTTTGAACTGAGTTTTACTAAATCAATTTATGTTGGAAGTCCAATAAAATTAATTTTATCACATAAAAAATTAAGTTACGAAAACATTCACACTTTTTACTTATAGATAACTCAAAAACTCTAAAAATAAAAATAAATTGATTTATTGGAATAAATCTACTTTTAAAAATAAAGTAGAATGGACAATACCACTGAAAGAGTTTTTACAGTGTGGTTCAACACATTGCACACATAAAAGTGAAGAAAATGACCAAAAGCGCATGTGGTCAAAGCCCCTATGCACACAAAATCCTCATTTAAATAACCCCTTTTCAATTTTCACAGGCAACACGCCCTTTATCGTACACGCTATTTAATTTTTTTTGGATACGGTGTCTAGCGCGTGGTGTTCAGGCCCTAAGTGTCCCTGTCATATACTGTAGATGATATTATACGTACATTTTTGCAGGAGGACCTTAAAAAATAGCAGATCGTTCCTGCCATACAGCAGATCTTTGACTGGTGTTTTCGCTGCAGCACAGCACTCTTGTCATTTAGAGGATCTTTGACTTACATTTTTGCTGTAGGTCCCTAAAAATAATCAAGAGATTTTTGTCATATTTAAGATCTTTGACTTGTGTTTTTGCAGTAGGTTCTCAAAAAAGTAGAACACCCTTGTCACAAAGCTTACGCTTACGCTTTTTGAAATAGGTTCCAAGGGCCGGATTTACTGAAATCCAAATACCACGCTGTAATCAGCAATCTATAAAATAGCATGTACTATTAGTGGGCATGTTGTGTGCAATTTACTAAGACTGCGTGTGCAATTGTAAAGTGATGCAGACCGCCTTTTTACTGCACATTCAAGTTATCATGCTACTACCTGGGGCGTTTTGCTATATTTTTAAACAAGCACCACTTTTTATGGGCATTTTAGAAGTAGTCCTGCAGTGCATCTACATGGACACCACTTTTTTTTTCTTTATCGTTTTTTACCACTGAAGGTGCATAGGAGAGAGGATGCACTTACTCCCCTCCAAACACAAAAATGCATACTTCAAGAAGTTTTTTTCATATCAGAAATATTTAAAGAATATATATAAAAATATACCAACAGACACCAAAGTGTATCAATTGAATTTGTTTTAATCAGCCCCTTACGTCCTCCAGCAGCTATAAAATGATTTTGCTGAATAGATGATGTGTCTAATATTTTTTATTTCTACAGTCCAAAATGTTGACACACACATATAGGACGGAGGATTCTCTGCTGTCCATCGTCTGTCTGTGCAGCGCAAACACTGATCCTGCAGCCGTGTGGAAGTTTCGACATCCTTCTGACACGTGCTAAACAAAATGCAAAATAGTGCTCGCAAAATGGTGATGAGTGTTGATAAATCACATCGTGCGTGCTAAAATCTGTAAAATGTTGGTAACATAAAACCAATAAAATGTTAGTAACATTAAAAAAATAAAATGTAATTAACATAAAAACTATAAAACATTAATGATATAAAAACTATTAAATGTTAATACCATAAAACTATAACATGTTAAAAATATAAAAACATTAAAATGTTAGTAACATAAAAACTATAAAACGTTAATACCATAAAACTATAACATGTTAATAACATAAAAACAAAACATTATTAACATACAAAAATAAAACGTTAATACATAAAACTATAACATGTTAATAACATAAAAACAATAAAACATTATTAACATACAAACTGTAAAACATTAATGACATAAAAACTATAAAACGTTGGTAAAATTAAAACAATAAAATGTTAATAACATAAAACTACAAAACAATGACATAAAAACTATAAAACGTTAGTAAAATAAAAACTATAAAACATTAATGACATAAAAACTATAAAACATGAATGACATAAAAACTATAAAACATTATTAACATAAAACTATAAAACATTAATAATTTAAAAACTATAAAATGTTAGAAACATAAAATATTTTATTTGCATCTTCTCTCTGTATTGTGGGTGTTTAATAGATCAGCATATATTTTGCATATTAATAAAGACAGAGACGCAAAATAGATTGCACGCCTTATTCTGCTCACTTAACAGACGCAGACGCAGTGCTTTTTGCACACGTTTAGTAGATCAGCTTTGTGTGTGCTATCAGGTTTGCACGTGTTTTTGTACACGCAAAACCTTTAGTAAATCTGGCCCATTGTGTTCCTGTCATACAGAGGATCGTTGACGTCGTCAATCCTAAAAAACAGCGAGTGCTTCTGTCATATAGACTAGAGGATCTTTGGCTTACATTTTTGCAGAAGGTCCTTAAAAACAGTGAGTGTTCTTGTTATATAGATGACCTTTAACTTGTGTTTTTTGCGGTCAGTCCTTAAAAACAGCAGAACACTCCTTTCATATAGAGGACCTTTGGCTTACATTTTTGCAGAAGGTCCTTAAAAACAGTTGGTGCTTGCTGTCATATAGATGATCTTTGACTTGTGTTTTTTGCGGTCGGTCCTTAAAAACAGCAGAACACTCCTGTCATAGAGAGGATCGTTGACGTCGCCAATCCTAAAAAACAGCAAGTGCTTCTGTCGTATAGACGATCTTTGGCTTACAATTTTGCAGAAGGTCCCTAAAAACAGTAAGTGTGCCTGTTACATAGATGATCTTTGACTTGTGTTTTTTGCGATCGGTCATTGAAAACAGCAGAACACTCCTGTCCTATAGAGGATCCTTGGCTTACATTTTTGCAGAAGGTCCTAAAAAACAGTAGGTGTTTCTATTATATAGATGATCTTTGACTTTTGTGTTTTGCGGTCGGTCCTTGAAAACAGCAGAACACTCCTGTCACATAGAGGATTGTTGACGTCGTCAAGCCTAAAAAACAGCAAGTGCTTCCGCCATATAGAGGATCTTTGGCTTACAATTTTGCAGAAGGTCCTTAAAAACAGTAAGTGTTCCTGTTACATAGATGATCTTTGACTTGTGTTTTTTGCGGTCGGTCCTTCAAAACAGCAGAACATTCCTGTCATATAGAGGATCGTTGACGTCGTCAATCCTGAAAAACAGCGAGTGCTTCTGTCATATAGGGGATCTTTGGCTTACATTTTTGCAGAAGGTTCTTAAAAACAGTAGGTGTTCCTGTCATATAGATGATCTTTGACTTGTGTGTTTTGCGGTCGGTCCTTAAAAACAGCAGAACACTCCTGTCCTATAGAGCAGTGGTGCCCAACCTTTTTGTAACTGCGGACCGGTCAACGCTTGAAAATTTGGGGGGAGAAATTTTTTGTTGTTGGTTTTTTTTCATAAAAAAATACAATCATGTGTGCTTACGGACTGTATCCCTGCAGACTGTATTGATATATATTGATATATAATGTAGGAACCAGAATATTAATAACAGAAAGAAACAACCCTTTTGTGTGAATGGGGGAGGGAGGTTTTTTGGGTTGGTGCACTAATTGTAAGTGTATCTTGTGTTTTTTATGTTGATTTAATAAAAAATAAAAAATAAATATATATATATATGTATATGTATTTTATTTTTTATTTTTTTCTTGTGCGGCCCGGTACCAATCGATCCACGGACCGGTACCGGGCCACGGCCCGGTGGTTGTGCACCACTGCTATAGAGGATAGTTGGCTTACATTTTTGCAGAAGGTCCTAAAAAAACAGTAGGTGTCTGCTCTCATATAGAGGATCTTTGAGTTGTTTATTTCTTTTGCAGTAGTTCCTTAAGAAGAGCAAATGCTCCAACACAATAGAGAATCTTTGACTAATGTTTTGGCCTTATTGTAACCTCATAAGGTGTTTTACTAACGTTTAGTGGTACTATTGTACTATAGCACAGTATATTAAAGTACAGTGTATATTAAAGAACCTGTCTAAGACCTCTTCACTGTCCTCTCAGACTCGGTGGCGCTGGTGTCAACCGCGCTGTCAATCAAACGCTTCGCCGCCCCGTGATTGGCTGCCCGGCTTTCTCGGCCCCGCCCCCCTGCGTTGAAATGACACCGTGGGAAAGGCGAGCGCGTCAAAGCCGAGCAAACTTTTTGGCGGCGCGCATCAGCGAAGTGACGGAGGAAGGATTATTGTCAGACATGAAGAGGAACCACGACTTTAGCTCGTCGGACAGCGAGCTGGACGACGCCATCGAGGTGGAGAAGGAGAGCGCGGATGAGAATGGGTGCGTTTGTTTGCTGCATCTTTGCACTCCTCCGTGTGGAGTCAACTTGAAAGTAACGTCAAGTTATTGCCTTTTCTTTCAGGAATATTCGCTCTCCTCTCGGCTCCATGTCGCCTACCACTTCCACTCAGGTGCAGGCGAGGAAGAGGCGACGAGGAGTAAGTCAAGCATTGCAACTTGAAATGTCATCTTTACTTAATGAAACTCTACTCTTTCATGTTAAGATCATTGAGAAACGTCGTCGTGACAGAATCAACAACAGCCTCAGTGAGCTGCGCAGACTTGTGCCCAGCGCCTTTGAGAAGCAGGTACATGTTCTAATAACACATAATCATACTTTATTTTATTTTTTTATTGATCAATGCATCGCTGCATTATTTTAAGGGTTCTGCCAAGTTGGAAAAAGCGGAGATTTTGCAGATGACTGTGGACCACCTGAAGATGCTTCATGCTGCTGGAGGCAAAGGTGAGGAAAACATATTTTTACTCCTTATAGCATTATTATTTATGTTTATTTATGTCATCGTGGGTGATTTAACTAGATGTAATGTTAAAAGTATGTGTGACAATTGAAAGAGAATTCATTTTTAAAACTGCTGTTTAATGTTGCTGTTTACCATGAATTGATTAACGCGGACCCCGACTTAAACAAGTTGAAAAACTTATTGGGGTGTTACCATTTAGTGGTCAATTGTACGGAATATGTACTGTACTGTGCAATCTACTAATAAAAGTTTCAATCAATCAATCAATCAATCAAAAAATAAATTAACTTAAAGTGACAAACAAAAGTGAGGTATTATTCTGCCTGTGAGCAGGGTCGCCCCTAGATACATTGGGACCCCCCCCCCTCCCCCCACACACACACAAACACCATTTTTTTTACAATTTTCTTTTTAAGTAAAATTATTTTTAGATTATTTTAAATCAAGTTTAAATTTAATTTGATGCATTTTTTATTACAATTTTGTTTTTAAGTGAAATTATTTTTAGATTTTTTTAAATCAAGTCTAAATTGAATTTGATGCATGTTCTACTAAAGGTGCACAAAAAACAAAGTCATTGATTGTAATTAACACATAAATATCTTGCTGGCACATTAAGGGAGGGGATTTGATCCCAGAATGTCAGCACTAAAGCTGTGCACCGTGGGGAACGTTGAGAATGTGAGGGGAATATTCCATTATATTTAAATCAGTGACGGAGCAGGAAGGGGCTAGTGTGCAGCGAGACTTCATATGAAGCGCCCTGTTATTTTTTAACTGACATTTTTGTATGCTTATTCACAAAGAACACCCCCGCCTTATGGCGCCTGATCTGCTTTTTGGGAGGGGCAGCCAAAAATGAAAATGTCAAATTTAATTCAACTAATTCAATCATTTTACGTTAAGAATTTACGTTAATGACTGATTTTGTAACTTTTTAAAATGTGTCCATCAGATGGCGCTATTTTTCTTATTATTACTTCTGTTTTATCTATTTTTTTTTTTCAGCCGGTGTTATAGGGTAAAAAAAAATCTACAATATATTTCAAAGTCCATATTTTTATTTCAAACAGAAGACTTTTGAAAGACTGGATTGTTTTAAATGAAAAAATATATGTATTTGATATTTTTACTGCACTTTTTGGAGAGCTGACTCATTTTGCCTTGAGGACCTCAAGTGTGACTTTGTTTTTGATCTGACACAAAAAAATACAATTCATGTTGATGCCAATAATTGTCAAATATCAGGGTCTAATAATCAAATATTCCTTTAAATGTATTTCATGGAAATTCATAAAGTTTTCAAACAAAACTTGAGTTTTTAGAAGCTTCATAGTAAAAATCCACAAAAAACTGCGTATTTGTCAGACTGCAGTATTCTAAAAGTGTCTCTTTTAAAGTGAAAAATATGAACATGACGTTTGTATTACAGTTTTTGGTCATTAGAGTAAAAAAGTCCACTTCCTCTGCCCCCCTCCCCTCCTGCCCCTTTTCAGGGTTCTTTGACGCCCACGCCCTGGCCATGGATTACCGCGGTTTGGGTTTCAGGGAGTGCCTGGCGGAGGCGGCCCGCTATCTCAGCATCATGGAGGGTCTGGACAACACCGACCCCCTGAGGATCCGCCTGGTGTCGCACCTCAACAGCTACGCCAGCCAGCGCGAGGCGGGCCTCAACCACCTATCGTGGGGTTCCGCCTTCGGGTCGCCGCCCGCCCACCTGACCCACCCGCTCCTCCTGCGCCAGCAGGCCGCCCCCCTAGCCCCGCCTCGGAGCGTCAGCAGCAGCCCCCTGTCGTCGTCCTCTTCCTCCTCGTCCCCCGCAGAGACACACCCGGCAGGTCGGCGCAGCGCAAGTGGCACCCCTCACTCGGACCAAGCACCTGTGCGCGCCTCGTCCGTGGTCCCCGCCCCCGTTCTCCACCCGACCAAGCTCTCCGCTCCCCTCCTTTCATCAATTTCCGCGTTCCCTTTCCCATTCGGCGCCTTCCCGCTCATCTCCCCCGTCGCCGCCCTCAGCCCCCCGGCCCCGACGACACCCACTGTGGGCAAACCATACAGACCCTGGGGGATGGAGATCGGAGCTTTTTGACTGGCACTCACGCAATCCATGTATAGACTCACGAAGCCCAGCTGAGCTGGACTCCTGCTAAAAAAAATGCTATTTTTTTTCGTATTTCTTGTGTTTTTATGAGGGGGCGCTGCCCTTTAAGCAGAGTGATTTATCCTGTCCATTGATGCCCACCTGCCCCCACTTGTCTTCTTTAAAGGACTTGTGAGGCGATCAGGAATGACTTTTCCAGATGGTCAAGCGGTCGTGTGTCAATCCCTACCCCCACCCGCCCAAAACCACCATCCCACCCTTTTGTTTTCCCTTTCAGCTGAGTCTCGGTGCCCCCCACCCCAGACCCACCCTTGCACTGAGAACCTTTGACAGCAGTTTATAGGGTGGAATAAACACAAACCAGGTGTTGCGTTAGCGCCGACACAACACACACAAACAACCAAAAACCACCTGTAAAGATACTATCTAGTTTGTATTTTCTAGCGTCATCTCTTGCTGCCGGTGCTTCATGACATCTTCCCTCAATAAACAATCTCTGATAAATCTTCTGTGTGATCTTGTTTGCCATCAGAAGACAACAAGGCGACAGTTCTCTCTCTCTCTCTGTCTCTCTCTGGTGTCCACACAGGAAGCCATTAACAAGGAGGGGATATCCTGGACAATAGCAGCCCCCACTGTGCAACCACCGCGTGGGAACAAGCTAAGAAAGAAAATAATAGAGAAAAAACAGCCACCAGATTTGATACACCTGCACAACTACGAAACATTTCAATCACATTAAATCCCTTTGAATTTGAGCTTTTTTGGTTTGTTTTCATCCATAATTAAATCGTGTTATTCTGTACTTGGACTGTAGTGACGCAATAACAGTGAGTAATAAATCCAGGTAAATACACATGCGCAGAGTCGTGTATAAACGACTGTAACACTACTCTGCACATAAAGCTTTTTGTTGCCCTCATGCGGCCAAAAGTAGTACTGCAGTAATGGCGTCCAACACAACTGGTAGTAGAATGTACTTTCCGGGAGAATTTACGAGTATTTAAGCAACACTCCAAACACATAAACACTCAAAATAATTGCGATAAAATCGTGTTTTTTAGGATAAAGTGCATTTTAGGAAAAATATAACAAAACCCGTCTATTTTTTTTAATAGAATAAACAGTAATATTAAGTAATATTACTACCATGAATTGATTAATGTGGACCCCGATTGATTGATTGAGACTTTTATTAGTAGGTTGCACAGTGAAGTACGTATTCCGTACAATTGACCACTAAATGGTAACACCCGAATAAGTTTTTCAACTTGTTTAAGTCAGGGTCCACTTAAATTGATTCATGATACAGACAGGGGCGCCGCTAGGGTTTTTGGGCCCCATGAAAAGAATCTTTACAGGGCTCCCAACACAGTGTCATTATTTTTTCTGTATTATAATTTCATCATCAGGCCTCTCTGGGCCCCCCTACATCATGGGCCCCTAGAATCCGTCTCCTTTACCCCCCCCCCCCCCCCCCCCCCTTTTTTTTCGGCGCCCCTGGATACAGATATATACTATCAGATATATACTATCATTATAATACAGTCATCACACAAGATAATCACATTGAATTATTTTACCCCGACAAGTTGAAAAACTTATTCGGGTGTTACCATTTAGTGGTCAATTGTACGGAATATGTACTGTACTGTGCAATTTACTAATAAAAGCTTCAATCAATCAATCAATCATACACAAAATGAGGGGTCACTAAGATCTTGGCAACGTTACAGTGGTATTTCAAAAGTAAGTTTATTATTATTATTATCCATCCATCCATCCATTTTCTACCGCTTATTCCCTTCGGGGTCGCGGAGGGCGCATTATTATTATTATTATTATTATTATTGTTATTATTATTAATATTATTATCAACATAATTAGTGTCAATAGGCTAAAACCCCCCTGCGACTCAGAAAGGGACAAGCGGTAGAAATGGATGGATGGAACAGATAACGTGGTGTATTTCAGTGCTGTGGGTTTTACACGTTGATGCCAATAGAGGGCGTCTCGAGACCAAGGTGTCAGATTGTTCTAGAAGCCAGTGACACCTGTTGAGAGACGATAAAATAAAAGCTGGACAAAAATCTTTCTCTGTCATTTTTAACTTGGAATAACGTACCAAACATTTATGTAAAACATAACAGTAAAACGTATGTTTTTTGTTTTACTTCTAATCTAATTTACTTCTAGTCGACGACTGGCCGGGGCACAGTGTTGCGTTTAAATCATGTGGGATTTTTGACTCCACCGTGTTAAAACTACAACGTAACTTTCTGCAATTTTTCTGTTTTAGCTTTTCAGTGTGACCCTCATTTTGATGTGGGGACTTTAATTGATACAGTAAATAACTGATTATTATACATAACTGATTAAAATGACAGTAAATGTAAAATGTTACCCCGTTTTGTTCACAATGTTGCGTTTAAGTTTGTGTGGGATATTTTACTTTCCCATTTTAATCATTTTTGTAACGTTTTGCCATTTTTCCATTTTAGCTTTTCAGTGTACGCGACTCTTACACTCATTTTGATGGTTTTGTGAACCTCTAATTATACATAATACATGAAATTAAAAGGATAATTTTAGCCAACTTTGTTTTACACATATTTATAATACTACAGGATAGATAAGGCACGGTGTTGCGTTTCAGATCATGTGGGAATTTTGAAATCACCATGTTTCTCAATTTGTGTAATTTAGTTTTTCACCGTGACCAATACACTCAGTTTGATGGATGGTGACGTCCATTGATACATAATTGATCATCAAGACAGAAAAGGTAACATTTTTGCCGATTTTGTTATTACTCGAAGAGGTTGATGAGGTTACCATGAATTGATTAACGTGGACCCCGACTTAAACAAGTTGAAAAACTTATTTGGGTGTTACCATTTAGTGGTCAATTGTACGGAATATGTACTGTACTGTGCAGACTACTAATAAAAGTCTCAATCAATCAATCAAAGCTTGGGCACAGTGTTGCGTTTAAGTTCATGTGGGATTTGGGATTTTTTATTTTAGCTTTTAGTGGGACTCTTTTTGATGGTTTTGGGGACCTCTATTGATATTAAATTGATCTTAAATGATAGAAAAAGTCCAATTTCAGCCCATTTTGTTTTTAAATGGTACTCTATGATTACAGGATATTTGGGGCACAGTGTTGAGATAGGCTCCAGCGACCCCCCGCGACCCCAAAAGGGACAAGCGGTAGAAAATGGATGGATGGATGTTGCATTTAGGTTGATGTAGGACATCTGACTTTTCCAGGTTAAAACTACTATATAATTCTTGCAACTTTCTGCAATTTTTCAGTTTTTAAGTATGAGCCTACACTCATTTGATGGTTCAGGGCAGTGGTCCCCAAACGTTTTTGCACCACAGACCGGTTTAATGTAGGCATTATTTTCAGGCACCGGCTTTCCACTTGTGCCAGATAAATACAGCAAAAATAAGTGAATGAAAAATACATCTCACTATAACGCTGAATTAGTGTGAGCCCTGGGCTTGTTTATTTGCAATGAGATGCAGATGGAAATCAGCCTTTGGCTACAATCTGTCACATTTATATTTTATTTGTTCATTAATGTGCATTGTATCATGTCACCAAACTATAACAAATATAACAAATGGCATCTTCCTATGAGGAGTTTTATTGTACATCTATAAACAAGCTTATTGGGGTGTCTAGCAGAGGTGGGACCAAGTCATTGCTTTGCAAGTCACAAGTAAGTCTCAAGTCTTTGCCCTCAAGTCTCGAGTCAAGTCCCGAGTCAAGACAGGCAAGTCCCGTGTCAAGTCCAAAGTCAAGACTGGAAAGTCTCAAGTCAAGTCCCAAGTCCTGCATTTTGAGTTTCGAGTCCTTTCAAGTCCTTTTAACCACAGACTAATATATTTACACAGATTGTGTATGCTTTTAAAACGCTGTATTTATTTATTAAAACAAGCGCATTTGAAATTGCAGGAACAAAAATAGAACAAAAAAAGTCATTGCACTTCAAAATAGCACTATTAACCAGTCATTTTAAACATTTAACTCATTCCTTTACAGAATAAACACATTTGAAAAAACAAGTGCAACTGTACTTATTTCCACAAAAGTGTTAACATTGTATTTCCATGGCATATTGCATTGTAACTAGTTCCACAGCAGTTTATATCCTGTTCTTACCTTATCTCATTGATCTCATCTCATACTGTATGTGTGTTGATGTGTGCGTACACATGAAAAACATAACAAATACATGAACATAACAATGAACAAAGTTGTACTTTTTAGATGTCAGGGCCCTATGTAATATGTACACATATTCTTAATATAGTATACATTTTAACTGACCTTTATTTGACTATGTTTGTCTTTTTGTAGGTGGTTAAAATACGCGGTGCTGCTGACCGCCGTCTAACGCTACGTTACTGTGTGTGATACATTGACTAACGTAACGTTATGTGTAGGTACCTTATGCAACCCTGCTTAAAAAAAATCACTTGACAAAAAGTATGAATAAGGTAGCGAACTGCAGTGGACGCAACAGATTGCCGTGTTTGCAATGACGTTATAACCATAGACATCTTATAAGTAGACGCAGCATTGGCTGCTGTGACGCGAGCAATTTGGCCGCCATCTTTAAGTGGTGACGAGGAGCCGGCGAGCAGCCTAAACTGACAGTTGACAGGTAGAAAACAAAGATGCCGGGCTGGTGTTCAGCGTTTTCCTGCTCAAATGAGCAGACTGTTGAAAATAGGAATGGGGGATTACTTTTCACAAGTAAGATTTAACATTAACGTACTATTGGTTGTATTTTATGAAAATAATATTACCACAGAGTTGAGAAGGAGCAAAGATCTTCAATATTTGTATGTGAAAATCACAAATTAATCTTCTGGGGGAGGATGACGCCCCTACAGGGGTTTGGTTTCCAAACTTTCAGCCCCAACTAAAACAAAATTCACCAGCCGCCACTGATTATGATGCATTCTCATTTTCGGCAAAGTATAAGACAATACTTTCTTAACAGTATAATTGTAACCAGGAATAAGTCTTTAAGTAACAATATTCAAATACTAACATTCTTGGGTAAAACAGAATTTGGATCCAGTGAAACAGATTGATGGTTTTAGCTGATATAAAGACTTTCAGGTGTTTATATATGTTTATGTTTAAGTATTTGGCAGACGCTTTTATCCAAAGCGACATACATAAAAAAATACATATAAAACACTCAGTGTAAACATGATCATTTAAGGGAAGAATGTAATAGAAAATATCAATACAAAGTGTCAAGACAGAATAAACTATCTGCTGCTGCAGCAACAGAGATACAGTCTATAGGTCCCTAAGATATATAGATATCTAATGTATTCATGCATTGTTTATGTAGGATATATACACATGTATATATAACCTAATCCTATTGTTTCTTCAACTTAAAAATACCTGTCCCTTTTTTCCCCCTTCTCTGGGATTATATTCCCAGTTTTGATCTCGGACGTCTGGTCACTTATAGCATATAAGAATATTATATTACTGTTAAGCAAACTATGAATAATAAAACATGTGTCTTTTATCATAGCTACACGTATGACAAAAACGCACGTGGAAATCAGTGGTATTCAGTGAGGTAAAATGAATTAAATGCGCTGACAGTTCATTGCTCCTGCCAAATGAATTGCACTGATCACCACTCCAAGATGGCGGCCCCGTGTCTCGTCTGCGCCAGTAGGCAGTAGCGCTCCATGCTGCGTCTACTTATAAGATGTCTATGGTTATAACGTTAGCAGTGAGTTTACAGCCTCACTGATTTAACTACACAGAAAATAAAAGTCACGTTACTTAGCCAATAAACGTTATCTTACATTCAAAACGTACCCTTTTTTGTGCAACTTCAAATGTCGAACGAAGTTGGAAGTTGTTGCGTCTCCGTCTGTAATATTTGAACTGCGTGATTTGCATACGGCAATTCGTTTTTTGTTGACCAAGTCGTAGTTTTTATACCCGAACGAAACCAACTTTGGCATTATTGTTTCTCACTGGCGCGTTGTTTGACAACTTGTTCGGTGGTTGTCCTGCAATTTGATTGGATGAATGCTGTGTGATGAAAACAACATAGATCTAATTTGATTGGTTGTTGTACTGAGAGCACACCAGCTGACAGGAACAACACGCTGATCGACACAGACGAAGAAAATGAAAGATACGGGGCGCTCCCAAACAACTTTTTAATTGTTGGGTTTTGGGAAAAGTAGCAAGTCATGTCAAGTCAAAAGGCTCAAGTCCAAGTGATGTCATTGATGTTAAAGTCTAAGTCGAGTTGCAAGTCTCTTGACATTTTGTCAAGTCGAGTCTATCCATCCATTATCTACCGCTTATTCCCTTTTGGGGTCGCGGGGGGCGCTGGAGCCTATCTCAGCTACAATCGGGCGGAAGGCGGGGTACACCCTGGACAAGTCGCTACCTCATCGCAGGGCCAACACAGATAGACAGACAACATTCACACTCACATTCACACACTAGGGCCAATTTAGTGTTGCCAATCAACCTATCCCCAGGTGCATGTCTTTAGAGGTGGGAGTCTAAAGTCATCAAATTCATGACTGGAGTCTGACTCGAGTCCAAGTCATGTGACTCGAGTCCACACCTCTGGTGTCTAGTGCAGTGGTTCTTAACCTGGGTTCAATCGAACCCTAGGGGTTCAGTGAGTCGGGCTCAGGGGTTCGGCGGAGGTCAAGACACACCCGACTCATCGTGTAAATAAAAACTTCTCCCTACCGGTGTATTGCGGATACGGCAACAGCAGAAGTCAGACTGATTTGCAGGTGTGTAATTTGTTGTGAGTTCATGCACTGTGCTGGTTTTGTTCTTTGCACAAGGTGATGTTCATGCACGGTTCATTTTGTGCACCAGTAAAAAAACATGGTAACACTTTAGTATGGGGAACATATTCACCATTAATTAGTTGCTTATTAACATGCAAATTAGTAACATATTGGCTCTTAACTAGTTATTATTAAGTACTTATTAATGCCTTATTCGGCATGGCCTTATTATAACCCTAACCCTCTAACCCTAACCAAATAACTCTAAATTAAGTCTTTGTTACTTAGAATATGTTCCCCTAGTGTCCAAAAAACTCTAAATTAAGTCTTTGTTACTTAGAATATATTCCCCTAGTGTCCAAAAAACTCTAAATTAAGTCTTCGTTACTTAGAATATGTTCCCCTAGTGTCCAAAAAACTCTAAATTAAGTCTTTGTTACTTAGAATATGTTCCCCATACTAAAGTGTTACCAAAAACATACAACTTTGTCTTGAATTTGAAAAAAAAAACATAATTATATTTTTCACTAAAGAAGGGTTCGGTGAGTGCGCATATGAAACTGGTGGGGTCCGGTACCTCCACAAAGGTTAAGAACCACTGGTCTAGTGGGACAGGCGAAAGTTAAGTCGGAGAAAATGCAGTCGTTTATAAATTATTTAATGTTTCTCTGGGGCCCGGTAGCAAATGCGTCACGGTCCCTCGACCGTCGGTTGGGGACCACTGATTCAGGGGATCTCTATTGATACATACTTGACCACAAACAACAAAAAGCCACATTTATTTGCACAGGTTGACAATAAAAAACTCACCCAGGCGTAATGTTTGTAATTGAACCCCAAATCTTTATTAACCACTGCTTGCTCACAAAGATATACAGTATGTGGAGAGAGGGTTAACACACGAATGAATAGAGAAAGAGAGAGAAAGGGTTGGTTTGGGGTCGCCTGGGACAAACTGGTCAAATGTCAGTGCATTATTATCGTCATCACACGGCACACACATCTGCAGCCTTTTTCCTAAACTCGGTACTGTTCTACACACTACTGTGCAACAACGTGTCGCTAACCAATGGGGTTCAACCTCCGGTTTCAAGACCCCCCTTGGTTCTTGCAAGCCCCCTTGATAGATATCGACCTCCAAGTGTGCTGAAATCCCTGTGAAAAGATGAGTTACTATGTGTTTTCTCAGCCATCTTTATATGCTTCCGTTTTATTGGTGTGTGCTATGCTAGACACGTGACTGTACAAAGGGACGAGGCCTAGCTTTATGCCATATGACCTAATTCATTTTGCATGCAGCGCCAAAAAATGTGCTACGATTGGCTGAAAAGCCCGCCAATCTTGCGGCGAGCATCGAGAAAAACATTAATAAATTATTTAAAGCTGCTCAGCTCAGAATTAGTCGATTTGTTGGTAGATTGCTGCGCGTTGTCCGCCTGTACACGGACATTCTTGAATGCGTCACTAGAAGCCACGTGACAACGCTCGCCTCTCCAATTGGTCGGCGGGAGAATGTAAACAGGAAAAAGTGGATGCAGCGAGTGTACACGCGCGGATTTTTTTAAATGACTAAAGTTGACAAAGTAGACTAGGAAGCAACCGAGTGCAAATTACTGTGTAGAAAAGATGCTCCATTACAGCCGGGGGGATGACATGCTGACGGCTAACATGCAAAACCGGTGACGCGTTGGCTAAATCACCGCTGACTACCCTGAATGGTTCATTTGGTAAGTTCTGTTGGTCTGTACCTGTGTTAACACATGCCCTGGGGCTGGCTTCTATTAGGGCGCTAGTGACGCCAAAAAGGGATGTATAAATGCTATCTTGCCCACCAGACACTCACAAGCTTAAACACTATTTGTCTGGAGAGAAAAAAAAAATCGATTTTAGTGTTCAGGCTGGCAATGGTGATGATTTGCAGCGGAATGAGTGTGCAAAGGGACAAAAAGGTTGATGAAGGGCCTTGCAAACAGTCACAGCAAACATGAGCTAGCTGGCAAACTCACAACAAACACCTAAGCCTGCTACCGCACCACAAAAACAACGTAAAATAATGCAATCACATCCATTTAAATGCAAGGAGAGTGGTGTCCAGAACAAAATGTCACACAATCAATACTTTTGCTGCTTGTCTCGTAACAAAAAAAGAAGTATTTACAAAACCGTTCTGATTCATTCTGCTTGGGAAGATTAACGTGTGAGATTTGATCATTTTTTTCTTGGTATTGATTCTTTTGCAGTTTTCAAAATCCACCCCCAAACACCCCCCGCCATGATGCTGTGTGGTGCTTTCAGAGCAGTAACATGAGAGGGGGCAGTATGGCAAAGGGGGGGGAGACGGGCGGGGTTGGAGGTGGCCGCTAAGAACCTTGGGCGGGGTGGAGTGATAATAATAATGATGGTGGCGGTGATGGTGATGGTGGGCTCCTCACGCTGTCACCTCCTCTTTCAATTCCTTGTTCCTGCGCACCTCCTGAGCGTGCTTCTCCTGTGGAAAAGAAAACACAAGTCAACTTCTCGTCCGCTTGAACTTTTTCCCAACCGTGATGGCTTCACATCACGGATGAGGTCCTCGTCCCCGAGCTAGTCCCCTGTCTCATTGTTGCATCAGCCTCTCTGTCAGACCATTCTGTGTTTACCAACGCTCACGGCCCCCTTGATGCATGGGCTTACCTGAGCTGATGCCCAGGGGCCCCCACCCAATCAGGGCCCACCCGATTTTGACGGCGGAATGCAATGGTTGGTGTTCATAGCTGTCAATCATACACAGCGCTGCTTCGCCTAGCAATTGTGTACTCTCTCTCTGAGCCGCCTTGTTTTTTCCCACTGCTACGAGCGGGTGTGAAAGGCTAGCGTCCTGACTACTGAGCTAAAAGCACAGACAATCTCTCTAATCTTACTGCACATCCATGTTGCTATGTTTTCAAACAAGCAGGAGACATATTTTTATGGACATTTTAGAAGCAGTCGTGCAGTGCATCAACATTGGAACCACTTTTTTTTGTTTTTACAGCTGAAGGTGCGCTCATTGGAGAGAGGCTGCACATACCTCGTCTTTTTTTTTTTTTAAATATAAGAAATATTGTAATAATATACTGTATTAAATGTGAAATAAACGAATGTCATTAAAATATTATTAAGTGACACCAAAACGCATACATTAGATTTGCTTTAATGAGTCCTTAAAGGCCTACTGAAATGCGATTTTCTTATTTAAACGGGGATAGCAGGTCCATTCTATGTGTCATACTTGATCATTTCGCGATATTGCCATATTTTTGCTGAAAGGATTTAGTAGAGAACATTGACGATAAAGTTCGCAACTTTTGGTCGCTGATAAAAAAGCCTTGCCTGTACCGGAAGTAGCAGACGATATGCGCGTGACGTCACAGGTTGTGGAGCTCCTCACATCTGCACATTGTTTACAATCATGGCCACCAGCAGCGAGAGCGATTCGGACCGAGAAAGCGACGATTTCCCCATTAATTTGAGCGAGGATGAAAGATTTGTGAATGAGGAAAGTGAGAGTGAAGGACTAGAGGGCAGTGGGAGCGATTCAGATAGGGAAGATGCTGTGAGAGGCGGGTGGGACCTGATATTCAGCTGGGAATGACTAAAACAGTAAATAAACACAATATACTCTATTAGCCACAACACAACTAGGCTTATATTTAATATGCCACAAATGAATCCCGCATAACAAACACCTCCCCCCTCCCGTCCATATAACCCGCCAATACAACTCAAACACCTGCACAACACACTCAATCCCACAGCCCAAAGTACCGTTCACCTCCCCAAAGTTCATACAGCACAAAGTTATTTATTTATATTTCCCCAAAGTCCCCAAAGTTACGTACGTGACATGCACATAGTGGCACGCACGTACGGGCAAGCGATCAAATGTTTGGAAGCCGCAGCTGCATGCGTACTCACGGTACCGCATCTGCATATCCAACTCAAAGTCCTCCTGGTAAGAGTCTCTGTTGTCCCAGTTCTCCACAGGCCAATGGTAAAGCTTGACTGTCATCTTCCGGGAATGTAAACAATGAAACACCGGCACAACAGTCAGGGGGTGCATTCTACGGGGGTGCGTTATCCGGCACAACACCTGCCGCAATACACCGCTTCCCACCTACAGCTTTCTTCTTTGCTGTCTCCATTGTTCATTGAACCAATTGCAAAAGATTCACCAACACAGATGTCCAGAATACTGTGGAATTTTGCGATGAAAACAGACGACTTAATAGCTGGCCACCATGCTGTCCCAAAATGTCCTCTACAATCCGTGTCGTCACGCGCTGACGTCATCATACCGAGACGTTTTCAGCAGCATATTTCGCGCGAAATTTAAAATTGCTAACCCGGCCGTATTGGCATGTGTTGCAATGTTAAGATTTCATCATTGATATATAAACTATCAGACTGCGTGGTCAGTAGTAGTGGGTTTCAGTAGGCCTTTAAGTCCTCTAGCAGCTATAAAATTATGAAATGATTTTCCTGAATGGATGATATGTCTAATATTTTTTATTTCTGACCGTCCAAAATGTTGACACAAACATGTTGGACGAAGGATTCTCGTCTGTCTATCGTCCGTCCTTTTGTAGCGCCAGCGCCGATCCTGCAGCCGTGTGTGGAACGGTCAGTTTGCACGTCCTTCTGACATGTGCTGAATAAAACGCAAAATAGTGCTCGCAAAACGGTAATGAGTGTTGATAAATCACAATGCGTGTGCTAAATAATGATATTTACATCTTATCCTCCCAGTATTGCGGGCGCTTTGTTGATCAGCATTTATTTTACATATTAATGAAGACTGAGGCGCAAAATAGATTGCACGTCTTATTCTGCTCACTTGAGCGACGCAATACACTTTGCACAGGTTTGCACGTGTTTTAATACACGCAAACCTTTAGTAAATCAGGCCCATAGTGTTGTGTTCCATTCCTTGATGCTACGTTGTTGTGGCAAGAAAGTGCATGACTGACGGGCGCCTCACCCTCTCCTGGAGGCGCTCCATGAGGGCGCCCAGGTAGGCCTGCCGGTTCTCCTCGATCTGCTCCATCTTCATCTGGAGCTTCTCCTCGGCCATGCGGCTGAAGTTGCTGTTCTCCTCCATGGCCTTCATCAGCACGTCGCGCTCGTGCTCGCGCTTCTCGGCCAGGCTGCGGAGCACCTGCGCCTCCTGGGACTGAACATTGCAGGGAATTAATCATTTCTGTTGATGTTGGCCACTGTAATTGCGGCCATGTTTGACGGGGTGTCTTGCTAGGCTGTGTTATTGATTAGTTAGCACTGAGCAGGCAAGCAATGAGAGTCTAGTCATCCAATAGTTGGTGACTTTATATGTCTCCATGTAGAAACCCATAATCATTTTTTAGGGGAGGACTTGGCTAAAATGACTTAAAAAGCAATACATCCAAAATGTCCTTACTCTCCTGCGGTCCTCGGCTGCCTCCAGCTTCTTCTGGATTTCCTCCAGGGAAATGTCCCTTTTGGGTGGATTGGTGACGCAGTGGGTAGCGTCGGACACTGGTGAGGACGGCTTGAGGATGACCTCGAAAGCCTGACCTGAGGCCCGCTTGTTGATGGGCTTGATGTCCAGGTCTGTGGGTTTAATGAAAAAAAAAAAAAACACAAAGAAGATTAGGACGTTAGTCCAGCAGTATAACGTCTTATCTCATCAGTAGTACTGTATTTTCCAGACTATAAGCCGAACCCACTAAATAAAATAAAAAATAAAATGTTTTTCATATATTAGCTGCACCAGACTATAAGCCGCAGATATATACCGGTACATTGTGAAATGAGATATTTACATAGAAAGATTTTAAATGTTTATTTACATACCTTAATTGTTCTTAAACAGTAAAACGGATCACATAAAAATCATTGATGTCTTTATTCATCCTTTATGAGACATATAAGATTTGTTCTTTTTTTAATAATAATAATGATAATTTAAGAATCATAATAATATCATGACCTGCTTTGTGGTTAGTGTCCGCCCTGAGACTGGAAGTTCGTGAGTTCAAACCCCGGCCAAGTCATACCAAAGACTATACAAATAGGACCCATTGCCTCCCTGCTTGGCGCTCAGCATCAAGGGTTGGGATTGGGGGTTAAATCACGAAAATGATTCCCAAGCGCGGCCACCGCTGCTGCTCATTGCTCCCCTCACCTCCCAGGGGGTAAACATGGGGATGGGTCAAATGCAGAGAGTAATTTCACCACACCTGGTGTGTGTGTGAATATTGTTGGGACATTAACTTTAACTTAACTTTTTAATAAGGCTCAAGACGTTTATCAGGATTCTTTTTCCTTGTCTTTTGTAAACACTTTGAGTTTGAACAGTTTCTCAAAGTAGATCATTTTGACTTCGACTTCCGTTTTATTGTCATTCAAATTTGAACTTTACAGTACAGATAAGAACAACATTTTGTTGCATTAGCTAATGGTAGTGCAGAATAAAAAATCAATAAGGTGCAGATATAAATAAATAGATTACTGTACAGATAAATTGCACTATTGCACTTTTGCATATCCATCCACGTTTATGGATGTTTGTTATATTGTCTTTATATTCCAGCCAGTTAATCCATTTTTGGGGGGAATTGAGGGGATTATTATGATGCGTTCAAGAGTTTTACGGCCTGAGGGAAGAAGCTGTTACAGAACCTGGAGGTTCTGCTACGGAGGCTGCGGAACCTCTTTCTAGAGTCCAGCAGTGAAAACAGTCCTTGGTGGGGGTGGGAGGAGTTTCTGCAGATTTTCTGAACCCTGGTCTGAGTACATTGTTTGATTTATTTGCTTAATCCATTCCATAATTTAGCCGTTGGCAAAGAAAAATCCTTAGATTAGCCGCACCTTTGTATAAACCGCAGGGTTCAAAGCTTGGGAAAAAAGTAGCAGCTTATAGGGTACTTTTAAATATAATAAAAGAGTCATTAAATACATTGCTATTTAAAAGAGTTATAGTGAATGAAAGGATAACAAGATGGCAGCTAACGTCGTCGACGCTCACCTTCAAAGTCACCCAGGGTGTTCTTGCGCATGTCGGGGTACAGACAGGAGCAGATGAGCGAGAAGACGGAAATCTCCTTCATCTTTTCCTTGTAGGCTGCCAGGACAAAAGAGGAAACGTTTGATGTGTTACCATGTGGTGTGTGTGTGTGTGTGTGTGTGTGTGTGTGTGTGTGTGTGTGTGTGTGTGTGTGTGTGTGTGTGTGTGTGTGTGTGTGTGTGTGTGTGTGTGTGTGTGTGCTAGCCAGGATGATAAAATATCATTAACCCACTTTCCTCTTCGCGGGTGCACTTTGATGTAAACACTTCCTGGGGAATATTCATCATCATCCTCATCAAACCTGCTGTTTTTTTACTGTTGTCATTTTGCCGGCTTCGCCACCCCCCAACAATAAAGTCTTTGGTCTTTCCCTTGGGGACTTTGTGCATGTCGTTTGCATTTCATTTTCTTGTATTATTTATTCACGGGAACGAACCACAGCCCCTTTTTCTGCCTCTCTGCTGTTGTGTTGCACAAATATCAGTTCTCCGAATGTGTTTATCTTCTATGTCTCTCAGAGGCATTACTTCATTGCCATCATCATGCAGGACGCCCACACTGCCGTCTAAGTATGCAATAATACAATAAATTCTTTATTAATTTATTTTATCTGATGACACTGGGGATGGGTTGATTGGCAACACTAAATTGGACCTAGTGTGTGAATGTGAGTGTGAATGTTGTCTGTCTATCTGTGTTGGCCCTGCGATGAGGTGGCGACTTGTCCAGGGTGTACACTGCCTTCCGCCCGAATGCAGCTGAGATAGGCTCCAGCACCCCCCGCGACCCCGAACGGGACAAGCGGTAGAAAATGGATGGGTGGATGGACACTAATTGTATTCATAACACAACGCTAAGATGTGGAGGTAAAATGTAGATTAACATATAGTCATTTGATTTGGATTACTTTTAGCACAACACAATTGTAAATACTGTGTACTCTTTTTGGTGTGTAATGTCTGTTACTATACTCTATTGTTTTCCATTAGGTCTATCCTATCCTGTTGTTATTTTAATTTTCTTCCTTTATTTCAATACTGTTCTTTAAATTCACGTTTTGTCTTGTTCATGCTGTATATATGTTTAAACTGTGGTATTTTTCAGATGGCGGATGAATCTAATCTATGCTAGCCTTAAGTGGTCTCCTGCATCCTTCAGTTTTCAAGACTTTGGACGAAAAGACTTGGGACACGTTCTAAGGTAGACATTTAGGACAGATGATAATGCTCAATTTTGTCAAGTTTTAGTACAGAGCTTCCAGTTTATTCTTCTGCATCATACTGAGCAGTGCTGTGTTACCTTACTAAGCTGAATTTTTATTTTGTGTTTTAATTTTAGATTTTTCAAAAAAATAAAACAAAACTGGTGGTTTACCATGAATTGATTAACGTGGACCCCGACTTAAACAAGTTGAAAAACCTATTCGGGTGTTACCATTTAGTGGTCAATTGGACGGAATATGTACTGTACTGTGCAATCTACTAATAAAAGTCTCAATCAATCAATCAAAAGGCTTTTATTATCGTACCGGTAGGTTTGTCCCAACTTTTTCCACTTCTGATACCTTGAGCCTTGAATATTGGCCGATATTGATACTGATATTGATCCGCGACAAAATCAGCATGAATCGTACATGTTTGTATTATTTTGTCTTGGAGAATGTTAGAAAAGGTTGGATTAAGTGAAACTACTCAAACAGAGAACAGCCGTAGCTATAAAAAAAATACTAAGCAATTTATTATGAACTGTCTGGAATGGACTAATGCTGTCTTCAGTGATCAGAATAACTCAAGAAGTTGAATGATGCGGACATGTTTCTAAAACGCTAAAACGATTTTGTATCTGTAAGTATTATGCAACTATAATCATGTGATACTTATTTAAGGTGACAAATGCTGCAATATTGTTCAATTAAAGCAGTTATTTTCAATTAGTGGGGCAGGCCCCTGGGGGTGCGATGCGATCCCAGGAGCCTGCTTTATCAGTATCCTACTTCAAACCCAGCTTCGAAAAGCTGTGCACGACAATGTTGCTCATTAATCCTGATTTTCTCATTTTGATTTAAAAAAAAATCTGCACACATTGCTCTATTCGCAGTCCAGCTTTGCACAAATGCGCGATTTAACCCGATACTTATCGTATGTAGACACCCTACCAAAAATGTCCCCTTGCCACACTTTAGACACTCCTCAACTAAAGATTACACACAATAAGTTACCGTCATTGCACTTGGCAAAGAAAGTGCTTCGCCTACAGTTTTAAGCAACTCGCCAACTTTCATTCTGTGTTTTTTGGCACCCGTTGCACTTCAGCTCGTAAGCACAGCGACATTGCCCTGCAGGAAGCGTTAACTCAAGAACTCCAGCAATGCGATCGCTTTCGCGCGGCGCAGACAGGCAGACGCCACACGGTAATGCGATCATCCCGTGCATGCTACTCTCTCAAGACCTTGATAGATAGAAGCTCTCCGTCTCCCTGAGGAGAAACAGGAGGATGGAAGTGGAGGAAAGGTTGTGGGTGCCAGCGACCCAGCAAACACCCAATGGACCCTCAAGTCTTCATATAAGACCCTTAAGACATCCCAATGGCTCCACCTCACAGAACACTGACAATTCGCTGATCATGCTATTTTGTTGGCTTCACGCAAAAGGCCAGTCACGCGGTGAAAGGTAATTTGGGTTAAGTGCCTGTAACGGCGCTGATTGACAGCTTCTACTGCGGCGAGGATGAACTGACAGTTTCGATTGCTTCCGAGCGAGGAGGAGGAAAATGGAGTCTATTACCAATGCATCGCTGCAAATTTAATTTCACCCTTTATAACGTGAAAGATGACTTCTCCACTTCTCGCCGTCTCTCTCTCGTTATAGTCTGAAAATTCAAACTGTACTTTCTTTGTGCTACAGTGCATCTGTAAAATATTCACAGCACTTCACTTTTACACATTCGGTTTGGAATACATTCATTTTTGTGCAATGCAGCAATGTACAGAGACATCGGGGATGAAAACCAACCAGATGGCGCTTGAGAGGTGCCGGAAAGAGGAATGAGCCAAACTGCCCAAAGATAGGTGTGCCAAACTTGTGGCATCGTATTCTAAAAGACTTGAGGCTGTCATTGCTGCCAAATGTGCATCAACAAAAAACAGTATTTCTTGTATGTTGTCACGTGACTTGTTCACGGAAGTGAAAACCAGTGGTGGTCAACCAAGCCAAGATTGCTGTTGTGCAGCAAGCAGTAAACTCTCTGAGTACGCAAGGGGTCTATATCTTCCTGCAAAAAGCAGATAGAAGCAAAAATTATAACTATGTAAAGGAGTAGATCCCTATACTTTATCAAAAAATCATGTGTCGAGTGAAATCAAGGATTATTCATCCGTGGACTTCCCAGACGTATCGAATTATCTTTCGCTCCAGATGCCATTAAACATGACGAAACAGATAAAATCTTGAAAAATCATAGAGGCCTCCAACTTCTTTGAGTGTGGCTGAGTCAAGGAAATTGTTATCATAAGACTCTCCCGGACAGTGTAAATATGGATCATTTGTACTCGAGTAAGGTTGCATTTCATGATTAAAATTTGCGTCTTGCGAGGACCCGTCCATGTGAACAAACGATGACGATATAGCACCCGACAGCTGACACCAGTGACTGCATATCCATGTAACAAACTAACAATTAACATATGTACTCTGACACGTTTGTGTACAAAATGAGCAAGTGGGGAGACATAGAAGTACCTTTCCTGACAGAGCATTGACCCTGACTTTCTGGTTTCTGTTTGTTAAAAAATTTAAATATCAAGAGTAATATGTCAGTGGGAAATACTAAACGTTTAAAGTATATAAAACAAACTTTTAACAAAGTGATCACTGCAAACTTGTGCGTTCTTCGACTCAGCTGCTCCCTTGGACTGGAGTGGGTGTCATTTTTCTTGTCGTCTTTCCTATAATCTCGCACTCTTCCGCCCCTCTTAATTACCTCTTGAGGAACTCTGAACAAACGTTTATCCTTTTCGTGATTTGAAGTGTTTGTACAGCCGAAAACAGCGCAAACATAGGGCATTTTTCTTCAAGAAAGGCTAAATCTGCATTATGCTGCTCTCACCCTCCCGCCCGCTTGACCACCACACATATTTAATGGGCCGGACGTGACGTCATGTAAATCCAAGCAATTGCTGTGAACACTTATGTACATGGGATTTTTTAAATTATTTTTTTTATAAATTTGTAAAATTAAAAAACAAACTGTTCACATTGCCATTATTGGGTATTGTGTGTAGAATGTTAAGGACACAAATTAATGTATTCACTTTTGGAATAAGGCTGTAACATAATGTGGAAAAAGTGAAGTGCTGTGAATGTAAATTAGGATGCTTATAGCGACATAAAACAAATAATGGTTAAAAAAAAAAAGATGTATGATTAAATACCCTCAGGAACATTTAGCCCCTGGCTAAATTGGGGCCCTATGAAGACGTATTATATATTTTGAGACTTCCCATTTGATGTATGTTTTGTAGAAATACGGGAAAGACATTCTATCCATTTTCTACCGCTTATTCCCTTCGGGGTCACGGGGGGCGCTGGAGCCTATCTCAGCTACAATCGGGCGGAAGGCGGGGTACACCCTGGACAAGTCGCCTCCTCATCACAGGGCCAACACAGATAGACAGACAACATTCACACTCACATTCACACACTAGGGCCAATTTAGTGTTGCCAATCAACCTATCCCCAGGTGCATGTCTTTGGAGGTGGGAGGAAGCTGGAGAAATTGTTCAATAATATATTTTTGTGTGTAAAAATAACACATTTACAAACCTTCCTAACACAACTCGACCTGTGGACCAAACCTAGTAAGACTAGCACTAATGCTGCACGCCACTGGGGACAGTGAGCACGTTGAGGTAAATGTGCCACTTTGTTTTTAACAGTGACAGAGCAGGAAGGGGCTAGGAATAGGAAAACAATGTGTTTAAATTTCATATAAAGCGCCCTGGCCATTAATCATTAACATTTTACATGTGCTTATTCTCACAAATGGGGACTCGTCAGATCTTGGTGGGTCCTACGCATAGCGTATGATCTTTGTATTGTGAGGGGCGAGGGGCGATGGAGTGACACGTCTTCACTTGTTTATCTTCTCTATCTAACCATCTGTATGGAGTGTTTATGTGCTGGTGATGGATGGTGTTACCAGTACATCAAATATGTGCAATATTCAAATGTGACACTTGTGCCTTTCTGTGTTTCTCATTTACATATTTCTATATTAGTGCTTTAATTACTTATTCTTCTTATGATTTTCCAGTGCTTCTGAAGGATTGATTTTGATTGACTTTACCTTGTTGTTTTTCTGGCCAGAGGCGTAACTCCCTACTTTTTAAGGAGTATTGTATGTAAACACATAACAGGCACCGAGGTACACCAAGCCCACCAGCGAGCTTAGCACAGCCAAGCAACATTGGGGCTAGTTTACCCAAAAACAGACTACACTTTAAAGGTGCCCAAAAAATCCCATCCAAATCGCAATTTTTATTATTTTTTTATTCTAAATCAAGTCTTCTTTTTTTTAAGATAATACAAATTTAAAAAAATGTATTTTTCATATAGTTTTTTTTAATTTATTGTTTCAATAAAAAAAACATTTTGAAGAGCTTTTGTAACCTGTTTTGAAAAGGTTTTATTATTTTTATACCTAATAATATAATGCGAAAATTGTGTTGAATTGAAAATTGATTCTGAATCAAATCATCATCCTAAGAATCTATAATGCATCGTGAGTTGCTGTAATATTTACATCCCTACTGCACATTGACAGCTCAATTATGCAGCTCCTCATATTAAAATAACTTTAAGAGTAGATTTGTGCACTAATGATAACATTTCACCATGTATTTAGTGTAATTGGATTGTGAAGAAATAATGGTTTAAGAATTATTTGTATTATTATTTCACAAGAAAAGATTCACTTATTGTATCATAAAAATTAGGAAAACATAAAAAAGGGAAAAGGTAATAAATACAATAATAATAAATAATAAAATTGTTTTCTTCATCCCTGATGATATATGTTAGTCGTTCTAGTTTGATGCAATTACACAGTTCCTAGAAGAAGAAGGAGGAAATACTACTTTTACTCCATTCCATCATCATATTTATGTATTTCTATTGCTTACTGCTAAATTGTCAGAGAGAGTCCAACGTAAGCACTTGTGACAATTGACTCCATTTCCCCAATCAAAAAAAGCCTGGTGGTCACATGATCTCTCACCTGTGATTCTCATCAACCATTCATACTGTGATAGTAGAAACCTTGTATTAATTAATTATATCTATCTATGGTTGTGGGTGTGTTATGTCATTGTTTTTAATGTGTGACTTTTCAAATTGCAAATATTTAAAGATTTTTTTTTTTCAGAAATTAGATACTTCTGCCATAAGTCAAAAGAGAGCGAGGTTCTATGTTGACAGGGTTCCCTTAACTTTTATACACATTTTTTATTCCACAATCTAAATCCTCCATCTTTATTGCCAGTAAAGTATTGCCAAAAACAGTATTGTGAGATTGTCTTGTGTTTGCCAAATCAAGGTAGTATTTTTAAGAAAATTATCTTCTTTTCCTCAACACTACTGTCTGAATAGTACATATAGAAATTTAGTGACTGACCCTGAAGTGGACTTTTGAAGGTGATGTCAACTGTGCAGCCAGATAGTAACATCTGAGATTGGGAAGTGTTTGAAGTCGTCACCGATCATAGAGCAAGTACAATAATTTTACACGGACTCTGGTTAAATTCACAAAATCCGTTATCATGAAATGGTACTTTAGGTATTTGTAGTAGCGAAGGAAGGGTTTGAAAATAACATAAAAACTTTGATAAAATCTGTTTATTTTTCTAATCCTCAATATACTGTAAGTAATAGTCAAGACCATCAATCCAATTGTTTTGTTGTGCATTTTGGAGTTACTTTAATGCAGAGGTATGTAAAACCTTCAATTGTTGTAGTAAAGGGACGAGTGACTACGGTGTTATTTAAAGGGGTCCTATTATACAAAACTAGAGATGTCCGATAATGTTTTTTTTTTTATTAAATCAACATAAAACACACAATATACACTTCAATTAGTGCACCAACCCAAAAAACCTTCCTCCCCCATTTGCACTCATTCACACTCATTCACACAAAAGGGTTGTTTCTTTCTGTTATTAATATTCTGGTTCCTACATTATATGTCAATATATATCAATACAGTCTGCAAGGGATACAATCCGTTAGCACACATGATTGTGCGTGCTGCTGGTCCACTAATAGTACTAACCTTTAACAGTTAATTTTACTAATTTTCATTAATTACTAGTTTCAATGTAACTGTTTTTATACTGTTTTACTTTATTTTTTATTCAAGAAAATGTTTTGAATTTATTTATCTTATTTTATTTTATTAATTTTTTTGAAAAGTACCTTATTTTCACCATACCTGGTTGTCCAAATCAGGCATAATAATGTGTTAATTCCACGACTGTATATATCGGTTGATATCGGTATCGGTTGATATCGGTATCGGTAATTAAAGAGTTGGACAATATCGGAATATCGGATATCGGCAAAAAGCCATTATCGGACATCCCTATACAAAACCAACCTTTCTTGCCGGTTTGGTGCCTGTTTTTTGTGTAATTGGGATCCCCATAAGTCAAAAAATGTAAAAGTAAACCACAGAGTCATGGCGACGACATTTATAAAACAATCTTGCCTTCTTCCAAACATTCCCCAAACAAGCCGTTTAGAATTTGAAACTTTAGTGACATATTTTGCCTAAGTTGCATTTAAATAAATTAAATCATTTTAAACTGCCATACGTACAGATTGCCTTATATGTTGCCATCGCTTCCCAGCAGGCACAAGACATTGATACAACGTTGATTATACGTATATGTTTTTAAAACTGACTTTGAAAAAACATTGCAAAATAATTGTATTTGTAAATTAAGACACAGTTGATGTATAACGTTGGATCCACGTTGTTGGTTGGAAAATGATCAAATTTCAATGGTCAAATCAATTTCTCAAACTGACATTGAATAAATGTCGTCAAAAAGAATGTTGTTTCAACGTTGTTTTTGTGTTGTAAAATATTGGTTGGGAAATGACCATAATTCAATGACCAAGTCAACGTCAGAACCCAACATTGATTAAACATTGTCAAAAAGCATGTTGTTACAACGTTAGGTTTGAGTTGCTCAACGTCAGGACCTAATTCAAAAATTTCTAAACGTTGTTTTAATGTCTTGTGCCTGCTGGGTTATTAACACATTATAATGGGACTGTGAATGTAGTTTGTTGTCCCAACAAGTTGGCATCGTAACTCTGCTTGAACACGCCTGGGGCCTCATGTACAAAGATTTGCACGGCTTTACTACTAAATATGGACGTAGTATCAAATCTAGAAAATGGCGTACACCAGTAAAAATCCAGATGATCCAAAAGTGTTGCACGCACAAATCCAAGCACAATTCTTTGTTCCATCGCAATTTACTCAAAATTGACCACAGACGTGTGTGTGGCTTGGCACGCCAAGACCCTTATAAATATGCAAATCATACTAAAGGTAGCCATGTGACTGAGAACAGCGTGCGCTGCTCAATGAGAACTCAGTTGCTGAGTTGCTTCTTTCTCCTGCTATGGAAAACAGCACACAGGCTAAAAGAAGAAAAAAAATAGTCGGACATCAGAAACAAAGAAAGTGAAGAAGAAGTTGGATGTACATCGCCAAAATAGACACACGTTTGAAAAGATAATCGCTTAGCTTGCTACAACTGTGTCCGTTCCGGGATACAAAAGAAGTTGACTCTTGTTTGAGTACTCAATGTATTATTACAATATACAAGCAAGGACTGTCGCAGACGTACAGTACGTGACAGAATCGGCCCCAGCGGTCTCGTGTGCCGCCACCCGCTTCTGCTGCTGCCCACTGCAGTCACAGGAAGACATTGTGGCGAAATGATCATCGAGATCAGTGGTTCTCAAACTTTTTTCACCAAGTACCACCTCAGAAAACCAAGTACTACCATAATGACCAACATTAAAATATCGTAGCGTAGTAGGTCCAACTATTCATTAAAAACAAGGCAGAGGTTTTATTTAAGTACATCTAATATTTTTGGCCACATTACACACAGTTTGAAAAGTAACACTGTGTTTGAATATTGGAAAATAAAAATAATCAAGTCATTCTTTGGTGTACCACAAGATGAAGCCCACGTACCACCAGTACCACAGCTTGAGAATCACTGACCTAGACAAATTAACATACTGTACGTACTGTATATGTGTATTCTGCCCAAATGCAGCTGAGATAGGCTCCAGCGACCCCGAAAAGGGACAAGCGGTAGAAAATGGATGGATGGATGGATGTGTATATATATATATATATATATATATATATATATATATATATATATATATATATATATAATGTATGTATGTATGTATGTATGTATGTATGTATGTACAGTATGTCCTCACAAATAGTAATATTTAGCGAAAAAGTGAATTTTATGTCCTTGCCTTGATCTTTTTTACATTGTTAAAATCAAATGTGGCCGAGCCCAAATGTCGGAGTGGGTAGTGGGGGGTGGGAGAGGCGTAATTGTTCATATGTCTCTGATGGGCACATCAATCAGTCTGATGCGTAAAAGTTTGCACTTTTTAATGTGAACTGTTGCCCAGCATCACTTATTTGTGTAGCTAAAGTATGCACAGCCTGTAGAAATGTGATTACGACAGCTATGAAGTTGCCGTGAGGCAGCGCACATTTCCACGTCAATGTCAGTTTTGATACATTTCCTCTTTGCTATGAAAAAGGGTGTACTGCAGGTTTTTGTGCGCAAGCAAGCTTTGTACATGAGACCCCTGGTCTGCCAGTGAACGTGTTGCCAACTTAGCAACTTTGTATTTTAAACCCTCTTTATTATGTTTAAAAATTATGCTGGATTACATGTACAGGTTAATATGCTCTAATGAAGCAAAATTATCATCAAATCTTG